>NW_020523456.1:0-27944 GCF_003368295.1 Carassius auratus | reverse complement strand
CGTCCCAGTTACATTCTCTCCTCCCTCTTTACGTCCCCTTTACATTCTCTCCTCCCTCTTTACGTCCCCTTTACATTCTCTCCTCCCTCTTTACGTCCCCTTTACATTCTCTCCCCTTTTACGTCCTCTTTACATTCTCTCCTCCCTCTTTACG
Organism: Carassius auratus; assembly: GCF_003368295.1. Classification (NCBI taxonomy): domain Eukaryota; kingdom Metazoa; phylum Chordata; class Actinopteri; order Cypriniformes; family Cyprinidae; genus Carassius; species Carassius auratus. The sequence continues at coordinate 27,790 of NW_020523456.1, read as the reverse complement.
TCCCCTTTACATCTCTCCTCTCCTCCCTCTCTTACGTCCCCTTTACATTCTCTCTCCCTCTTTACATTCTCATTCTTCCCCTTTTACGTCCCCTTTACATTCTCTCCTCCCTCTTTACCTTTACATCTCCTCCTCTCTTTACGTCCCCTTTACATTCTCTCCTCCCTCTTTACGTCCCAGTTTACATTCTCTCCTCCCTCTTTACGTCCCTTTACATTCTCTCCTCCCTCTTTACGTCCCCTTTACATTTCCTCTTCCCCATTCTTCCCCTCCTTTTACGTCCCCTTTACATTCTCTCCTCCCTCTTTAGTCCCTTTCCAGTCCCTTACCGACCTTTACTCTCCTCCCTCTTTACTCCCCTTTACATTCTCCCCTCTTCCCTTCCCCTCTTTACGTCCCCTTTACATTCTCTCCTCCCTCTTTACGTCCCCTTTACATGCTGCTTCTACTTTACGTCCTTTAACGTCCCCCTTTACATTCTCTCTTCCCGCTTTACGTTTGTATTTAGGCTTATGTGTGAACTTTTATTTCTGTGTACAAACAGACACTTGTATCAAGCATGGCATTGTTATTGAATGAAAATGTCTCCGAAATATCTGTGTATTTGGAAAATAATGCATTTTTTCTACTTCAGCTGTGGTAAAGTATGCAACAGCACGAGCGTCTCTTAATTTTAATGTCTACACCTTTATCTTAATTTCTTTTAATTTAGCTCCATTTCTTACAAAAAGAGCATAATGTGCAAAGTGTTGAAGTGTTTGTGCCTCCCTACAAACCACCCTTTCTTTTAGGAGTCGTGATCCTGTTCCGCACATAATTTTTCACACCAGTCCATGTTCGCTGCTTCAAAGCTTCTGGCTCTGCATCACTACGGGAAGCAGAAAGTGTCTGACATCACATCTCAGTTTTCAGCTTCTCTCGTCTGCACACATTAACTCTCACCAATCAGTTACATCCAGCCATAGCCCATGTCCAGCACAGCTATTCACTCTTCCCTTTTTTATCATCTTTACATTCTCCCCTCCCTCTATGACAGAAATATCAAAAAGTTTAACATGACATTTCATCCAACTATATTGTAACTGAACAAAGAAAATTGACTCTTACTATCCTCTACTTCTTCATTAGCCTTCTTATACTCTAACTTTTCACTTTATATTCTGTTTCATTCCATCCACAAAATATTTCTACACCTTTATCCTCATTTCTTTTAATTTAGCTCCATTTCCTACAAAAAGAGCATAATGTGCAAAGTGTTGAAGTGTTTGTCCCTCCCTACAAACCACCCTTTCTTTTAAGAGTCGTGATCCTGTTCCGCACATAATTTTTCACACCAGTCCATGTTCGCTGCGTAAAGCTTCTGGCTCTGCGTGAATGCATCTTTCACAGTCTTGCTTACCAGGAACTTTGCATGTCTTGATGAAACTCATCATGTGTCTCTCTACTGCTTTTACCTCACTGTCCTCCCATTTCTTTTTTGGAGCATTTGAAGAACCTATGAAATAATTAAAAAGTAAATTCTCATTACACATTCTCATTACAACTAAATCGGTGAGTAAAGAGCAAATCAAGACTGTGTTCCCAATGCATAATTTTTTTTTTGAATTTGTCTGGATATTGCTGCATGGAGCCAATTCATGTTTATTTGATTATTGTTGTTTGTGCAATGTAGAGATTTTTCTTACCTTGATCCTCCTGTGAAACAGCTTGTTCAGATTGAACAGGTTGATCAGTCTGTACTGGTGCTGGTGTCTGAGATAGGTCACTGGAATCCTCCTCATCACTTGACATGGAATCACCTTGGGCCTCAAGTTGCTCTTAATAATTAATTAACGAAAAATGAACACTTTATTGCTTATACCTAGCATCTGTGACATGAATATATACATTGTTTTGTAAATATGTACAGCACAGATACACACGGAGCATGTATACTCATACCATTTGGGTCAATTTCAATGTCATCAAGTTTCTTTCCTTTGTAGTCAGACAGTGTTCCTTTCTCCATGGCAATTAGGACTTTACTCATTTTTGCCAGCTGCAGTGTTCCCTCTGGTAACCGATAATACTGTCTGTGGATTCGGATATCGTGACCAAGGAAATCAGCCAATTGGTCTGCTTCATTCTCATTAAGGTTAAGAATTTTAGACATGGTTGCTATGTGTTTCCTAAGCCTAGTTGATGACAGTGCTTCAGGGTTCTTTATGCCACATTCGCAAGCAGCTTTGTTGATGCACTCTCCTCCTCTGTAGGCAGGCGAGGATGATGAGGGCTGCACAGGCAAGGTTGAAGGTGACGTGGGTGACTTGGACTTTGGAGTGGCTACAGAAAAAAAGAGACTGGCCGCCTGGCCCACACGAAAACAAGGATAAATATCTGAAGGGCCTTAAATGTAGTCACACAATGCTGATGTTGTTAACATTAACAATTTGAGAACAAAGTATAGTTTGCACGGTTTGATGTGATATGATAATTGATAAGCGATTGTTAGATTTAAAGGTGGGGTATGTAATTCTCTTTTTTGTCCATTTTTTCAAAATCACTTGAAATCCTATTCCTAACCCACTTACAGCCACTGAGTTAGAAGCACTGAAATGAAAAGTAAGCAATTTAATCATCTGTGGAACAGGCAGGACTCGAAAAACTCCAGCCAATCATTTCCAAAACTACCTAGAATCATTAGACAGTAACTGCGTCAATCAAACGGTCGTACCATACCCCCTCCCCATCGTGTCCATGTTCTTCGAATGGGTGGAGTCAAAGGAAAGAAGGTAAGACCATAGGAGTTGTGTATTTTCAAAATCTCCCGGCCGTTTTGCAAATCACATACCCCACCTTTCATCAGCGCGATTTACTGCAATGCTTTTTTTCCCCTTAGTTGGTCAGAACAAAAGTGGATGTTACTTGTTCCAGTGTCATTTTCCAGTGAACATTCTTCTGTTGGTCATGACTCATACTTCCAAAAAGTATAATCTGTGATTGCAAATGACAGTATCCACGCCGACGCGATGTGATTGACAGCAGCGCGTTCTCCTCAAAACATTGGATTCATTCGCGCTGTGCCGTGTGAAAGCACAACCCATGTAAAGTTGATAATTCCACGAATGACTGCAATTGCAGATTTCGAACAGAAATGGTGACAAAGACGAAAAACTAGGACTGCAGCGTTAAATAATTTCTTGTTTGTTTTTTTTAATTGTGAGTACATAAATACATTTCAAATGACACGGGTGCTTGATGAAGTCGATATGCACCTACAAATCAACTTAAACCAAACCATTCTATGGTTTGCCAGCAATAAAGATATTTTCTATTTGAACACCTGAGCACCAGCTAATAGTGGTTGACTGTGTTGCGTGTTCATTATTTTGGGGGCGGAGCAATGAAGGGAGGGGTGTGTTTGTTTGGGTGTCGATTTCAAATATTAAGTGTTTCTCAGAAATCACTTATTGCATTTTTAACTAGCTGGCAGTAAACATCAGTAGATAGTTGCTGCATGTTTAAGATGGTTACCGTTTTATTCCTTGATGTTCTTGCTTTGCCTGACTGCTTATGAGGACCATTGCTGATTACCTTGTCCAGTTCAGGAGAGGAAACAGAAGCTACACAATGGGGCTAGATGTCAGAAAAGAAACCAGTGAATATCAAAATATCAGAATATTTGTAAAGGACAAAAAAACTTGTTAATGTTCATTCCTCTAGCTGTCCTATACTTTATATATCATTCCACACACAACTCTATGCTGAGAGAGTCAATAATATAGAATAATGATACAGATGTTTTAAAGTGGACTTACGGATTTATGCAGGCGCAAACTGCTGACTGGCTTTTTATCAGTGGATTCTGCTGATGCTTTATTCAAAGTCTTGAGAAATATGAGACCACAATCACATGGTAACTAATCAGAATTAGAGTAAAAAATTATCATGAATTACTGATCAATCTCTTTAGCATTTTATTGATAGTACCTTGACTCGCCATGGCCAATCTGAGTCTCCATAATTGTAAGTGATTTCCTCTCCTGGTAGAATGTCTCGTACAGCAAACAGACACAGGTGAGGTTTTCTGCTCACTTCAACAGTTCTCATTTTGCAAGTAGGATTTCTGGTCTCATCGTTTGCAAGTCTTCCCAAAGACGAGTCTTCTTTAGATGCATCCATGCTATAAAAACATAAAATGAACACTCAATACTTATAATCTTAGTATATATGCTAGACATGTACAGTTATTTTTACAAGTGGTTCTGAACCCCAGTCCTGGGAACCCACCGCTCTGCATATGCTGTATGTCTCGTGTTTTAATCCACCTGACTGAGATGAGGAGTTCATCATCAGAACATGGCTCTATGAACTCATCTGAGTGCATCAGGTGAAGGAGACATACAGAATCTGCAGAGGAGCGACCAGAACCACTGATCTATATGATAGTGTACTGCAATGTATGGTAATGTACAGCTCTCAGATAAAAGCATCTAAAAGTTACCATGTTGTTCTCTTTAGGGATTACAGGGGGAATTTTTTTTGATGACTCAAAGAAACTACACTCCGTACTCTATGTCAGTTCATGGTGAATTTGAAGTATTAGGGTGTGTTCACATCTGGCATGTTTTTTTAGGCTGTTAATGTGGTTCATCTGAATAAATGTGAAAGCTGCTATTTGAAACCTGGTGCGACCAAACAAGCGGACCGAGACGCTGAAGAGAAGGGTCTCAGTTGGCTTCCAAATGAACTCTGGTGCAGTTCAAATGAAATATGAACATAACATGGACCAGAGACATGTAAATAAACCAAAAACAGGAATATGTGACCCTAAAAAGGACAGACTGGTCAATCATAACTTAGGTTCAACGATAGAAATGCCAATCTGAACACCAAGCGTATCCAGACCAAAAGAAACGAGCGGACAGAACTACAGGCATGAACTAAGTATCTTACAGTTCCAGATATTTTAGCATACCTACTACATCAATCCAACAGTTCTGTACTCACCACCAATTTTTGCCATGCCACTGAAAATCAAACAGGAACGTGTTCTCAGCTTCAGTGTAGTGTTCAGTTCGGTCCAGACTCTCCTGTGAACTCAGAAGTTCACCTCTGTATTCAAGAACAAAATCACCTCTGAAAAAAGCTCCAGTGGTGAAAACTCCACGCCCTGAAGAGGAGAAATACATTAGCTTCAGTTTCTTTAATGTCAAATATTATTTTGATTCTTACTAAAAGTTCTCTACCATATGATGTACATTATATGATGTAGAAGGGAAATTACTGAAGGAAAATAGTCAGGCAGGCTAATCTCAAAGCATGCTTTGCTTTTAATACTTTTAAGACTCAAAATTATACAGTTAAAATTACATAAATTTTCTTACACAAACAATATGATCATGGCTATATATTGTTTAGAACAGAGTGCCGCAGTGATGACGTATTTTTACAGGCCAACCCGGTAGTTCACCTCACCTAGTTCCCTCCACAAAAACCTTATAGGATTTTAGAACCCTATAGAAAATCCATATCCTTGTGTAATATATATAATGTTTCTACATTCTTGTAATGTATGTTTGACTGATTGTGTGCCTTTATAAGTAAATCAGGTTAATGACGTCAAAAGCAAACCATTGTGTATTTCATATGTCATGTCACTTGTGATGTTAAATAAAGCCCAAGAGTATTCCAGAATATCAGTGGGAATCTTACAGACTCATATTCTCCTCTCATCCAGTATCGGATGCAGGATTTTGACTGTACCACCTCTGCATGAGATGAGAACACTTTTTAAGAGTTTCTTGGGTAGAGAAAACGCTTGCTCTCTCTGGATGTGCTTAAATCCACAATAAGGACACTTTCCTGTCACACATCACACATGCTCACTTCAATAAGCCACAGAACACAGGTTAAAGGGATAGTTTACCCAAAAATGAAATTTCTTTCAGTAATTACTCACCCTCAAGTTGTTCCAAACCCGTAAAACCTTCGTTCATCTTCGGAACACAAATTAAGATATTTTTGATGAAATCTGAGAGCTGGATCACTCCTCCATAGACTTCCAAGGGACTGAAACTTGTTGGCCCAGAAAAGTTATAAAAGAGATCGTTAATATAGTCCAAGTGACTACAGTGGCTCAGTCTTAAGTATATCAAGCAACGAGAATACTTTTTGTGCGCAAAAAATAAATAAAAATAACGACTTTATTCCACTATTCATTTCCTTCTCTCTGGGCCTCGAGTGAGTTCACGTAGTAAAACTGTGCAGTGCGTCTGTGTTGCACGTCACACGCATCACACACATGACCAGCGTCGGCCAATAGTGAGCCTACGTGGTGACGTGTAACACAGACCCACTGCGCAGTTTTACTACGTGAAAAAACTCGTGGCCCAAAGAGAAGGAAATGAATAGTGGAATAAAGTCATTATTTTTGTTGTTTTTTGCACACAAAAAGTATTCTCGTCGCTTGATAAACTTAAGACTGAGCCACTGTAGTCACTTGGACTATATTAACGATCTCTTTAATAACTTTTCTGGGCCAACAAGTTTCAGTCCCTTGGAAGCCTATGGAGGAGTGATCCAGCTCTCAGATTTCATCAAAAATATCTTAATTTGTGTTCCGAAGATGAACGAAGGTTTTACGAGTTTGGAACAACATAGACAAAATCTAGCTGTGTCGATTGGTTTATGCTTATGCCGTTTATGATTACCTTAGTCTGCGTTTACATGACCACCAGAACTGTTGGCTTATTATGCATAATTGGGTTATGTATGTGCAAATAAACATTGACTTTGGGTTGATGGAACCAGAAGTGCAAAAATGCAACTGCTTTGTTTTACTGTACGACGTACACACCTCCGCCGACTTGAGCTTGCAAAGTTACCGGAAGTCATTCATTTTCAATGGAAGCTGGCTTCTCTCAGCTGCAAGGAGCGTCAAATTCCTTGGCATGGCGTTTTGAGCGACTAGAGCGTCAATCTGAAAGTTCAAGTAGCTCAACTTTATGGTAATGAGCTATGTTCAGTGGCAAGCAGCAGCAAAACGGCAGCAAGCAATCGGAATATAGACGTCCTTCCCGCTGGCTGATTCCGGAGAAACATACGATGTAAACTTTCGTTCCTACCAAAACATTAGTTCTATCAACACGCTATCAAACTGTGTCCAGCCTGAAGTTCCGCTGGACGTACCTCTCGTCATCGAGCCGCAGCTGCTGCACCAGCCGGTGATACTCTCCGAATTGATAACGGCCCTGGAGGGTGTCATGAACCCAAAATCTCCGAGTCCGATGTCTTCTCAAGCAGCACCAAACACAGCAACTTCACGATTATCCGACAGTGATACACATTTGAGAATGAGCTCAACTTATTTGAAATATTTACGAGCGCTCGTTTTAAGCGGGAATGCAATTAATTTGCTCACGGTAACACCAATTTGACCAATTACATTAAAGTAAATATAATATTAATATAACAATAATAGCTAATTGAGTCACGTGACACGATGCGAAAGGAGGCTGAGTAACAGCGAGCTCCGCTTCAATCTGCTTAGTTTATCCTATCATTCACTTTGTTCCGATGAAAGTTTTTGTGATTTGGGTATCTAAGTGATATTTGAACAAGACAATGTCAAAAAACTCGAAATCCTCGGCCTGTGGGGACATTAAAAAGCACTTACGTTCACACGCGCCCGATGCGTCTCAGGATCAAGATGGCCGAGGCCCAGCCGAGCCTGAAACGGTCTCGGAGTCTCTTGCTGAGAAACACGACATCGCCAACATTTACACGATCCTGACAAAAATATCCGGTGACATGGATGGTATTACGGAGATACGGAAAACTACCGCGTCGATGGAGGCTAAATTATCCGCTCTCATCACAAGGCTGGACGAGGTGGAAAAACGAGTGGAGTTTTTGGAAGGATCCGAGAAAGAACTAAAAGCTAATCCACCTGCCAGTAAAGTCGAGCTGGATCAGTTATGGGACAAAATTGAAGATATGGAAAATCGCAGCAGACGCAACAATATTCGTATCGTCGGAATTCCGGAAGGCAAAGAAGGCCAGGATATGGTGAAGTTTCTGGACGGCATTATTCCGCCTCTGATTGATCGGTCGGACCGGCATTTAGAGATAGAACGCGCGCACAGATCCCCCAGTCAACGTCCCAACTCGACTGACAAACCCCGGCCTATACTGGCAAGATTTCTACGTTCTGCCGACAGGGACTTTGTGCTTCGTGCAGCCAGGAATAAAGGTAGTCTAAGCTGGGAAAACAACAATATAATGGTCTTCCCGGACTTCGCCAGATCTACTCAGCTGAAGAGAGAGCGTTTTAAGGAGTGTAAAAAAATTCTCCACACGAAAAAGGTGAGCTTCGCGCTTCTGTATCCTGCTAAACTGAGAATCGAAGCAAGGGACGGCCGCAGGACTTTCACATGCCCGCGACAGGCTATGGCTTTCATTGAAAAAATGGAGTAACGTTGTCACTGCCTTTTCCTTATCCCTCTTTTTATTTTTATTTATTTTTTATTTTATTTTTTTATTTTTTATTTTTATTTTATATATATATTTATTTATTTATTTTTCTCGTCCTCACCACCGCTGATGGGAGTTTATTGTCTTTCATTGGATAAGTTATTGTAGAAGCAGACTCTTCACGGAGCACCTCCTGATCAAGAGCCACGGACCTCTGGATCATTGTGAGATGGACTTTAGATAAGGTTAAGCGCACTGTTCAGGTTCAGCGCACCTTTTCTTTTTCTTTTCTATGGGTTGTTTGGGGCTTTAAGGTCATATTATTGCTTAGTTATGTTTCAGAGAAACTGGGCTTGGCTATATTTGTTACTGTTTATGAAGAATGTCACTTTCTGATTTAGACAAATTATCTTTTTGTACTTGGAACGTGAATGGGTTGGGGCATCATATTAAAAGGAGGAAGGTGGTGTCTGTACTTAGGCGGAACAGATTTGATATTATATTTTTACAAGAAACACATCTTGCTAACCAGGAAGCTGAGAAACTGGGCAGGGCAGTCGGAGGATTTGTGTTCTGCAGTGAAGGGTCAAGTAGTAGTAGGGGGGTAATGATTTTAGTTAAAAAACATCTACAATTTAGATTGGTTAAACAAATGAATGATACAATAGGAAGAGTTATTATGGTCTGGGCTGAAATCCAGGGCCAAAATATACTGTTGGCAAATGTTTACGCACCCAATCTTGATGATCACAATTTTTTTATAGATTTGGAATCAAAGATGCAAGCAACTAGGAATCACTACGAGATTGTTCTGGGTGGAGACTTTAATTTATTAATGGACCCTGTTCTTGATCATAGTGGCTCAAAAGTTTGTACTACACCTAAAGCTAGAATGGTGCTACAAAGGATGTGTAAATATTTAGGCCTTACTGATATTTGGAGACTCCTGAATCCACAAGGGAGAGATTATACTTTTTTTTCAAATGCACATAATATTTTTTCTAGAATTGATTTTTTTCTTCTGTCAAGATCACTTATCCCATCTGTAATTACATGTAACATAGGAAACATCTTAGTTTCAGACCATGCCTGGGTGGGTTTGCAGATGAAACCTTATATTGAGAGGAAAAAAACATTCAGATGGCGTTCCCTTTTACAAATTCCAGCATTTAAACAAATGTTAAAAACAGAAATTAATAATTACGTAGATACTAATTGGGCATCTGTGTCCTCAGTTGGTCTGGCATGGGATGCACTTAAGGCAGTTATTAGAGGTCGTGTAATTCAATACGCGAGCTTTTACAAAAAGCTTAAAGAAAAAGAAATTTCGGAATTGGAAAATAATATAAAAAAAGCTGAAACAAAGATGAAACGTCATACGACACCTAGTGGCCTCAGGGAATTAACGCAACTAAAATATAGATATAATAACATTTTGTCTCAAAAGATGGAGTTTCTGTTATTTAGAGCAAGACAGACCTACTTTGAGTCAGGGGATAAGGCAGGCAAACTTTTAGCCAATTATATTAAACACAAGGAGTCCTCAACAATTATTGCAGCTGTCAGAGCTCCTGGAGGAGAGTTTTTTACTGCTGCTACAGATATAAACAAGCAGTTTAAAGATTTTTACATTGACCTTTATAAATCTACATCCTCGTCAACTAACGAGGAAATTAGTGATTTCCTGGAGCCACTAGACCTTCCTCAATTATCAAGTGAGCAGAAGGAATTTCTTGACTTAGATATAACGTTGGAGGAAATAATGGAGGTTATCAAAGCATTGCCTACAGGGAAAGCTCCTGGACCAGATGGCTTTGTCGCCGAGTTCTTTAAGGATCTGGTTTCAGAACTGGCTCCGTTAATGTTAGAAGTCTTTATGGAGGCACTTCAGAGGGGTGAATTGCCACAAACAATGTCACAAGCTGTCATTAGCCTTATACTTAAAAAGGACAAAGATGCAAGTGATTGTAAAAGCTACCGCCCAATATCACTGATCCAATTGGATACTAAAATTTTGTCAAAGATTCTAGCTAATCGCTTAAACAAAGTTATTTCATCGCTCATACATGTGGATCAAGTAGGCTTCATTATTGGTCGAAGTCCTTCTGATAATATTCGAAGGTTTATTGACATCTGGTGGTCAGTAATGGAGGAACAAATCCCAATTGCAGCCATTTCATTAGATGCGGAAAAGGCTTTCGACATGGTAGAGTGGCATTACCTTTTCAAAATTCTAGAAGTTTATGGTTTTGGCAATACATTCATTAGATGGATTAAATTACTTTATAAACAACCCTTGGCTACAGTGCAAACCAACGGTCTGATGTCAGAGTATTTTTCTCTGGGCAGAGGAACCCGACAAGGCTGTCCCCTTTCCCCATTGTTGTTCTGTCTAGCTTTGGAACCATTAGCCGCTTCCATAAGAAAAAATAGCGATTTTCCCGGAGTCATAGCAGGGGGAGAAGTACACAAGCTTATGCTTTATGCCGATGACATTTTATTGTTTGTTTCTGATCCCAGCAGATCTATACCCTGCCTCCTTAGTACAATCGACTCGTTCTCTAAGTTTTCTGGCTATAGGGTGAATTGGTCGAAAACTGAAGCTCTTGCACTAACTGCTTTTTGCCCATCAACAGCCTTTCACCCTGGCATATTCCAATGGCCCAAGTTAGGTTTAAGATACTTAGGCATTCTATTTCCCCCTGACTTTAAGGAATTAGTTAGAGTTAACTTTGATCCCTTAATGAAAAAAATCTCATGTGATATGGAGAGGTGGGCTCCACTCCTCTTGTCACTGGCTGGGAAAGTCAATGTAATTAAAATGAGTTGTACACCCAAACTTAATTACTTATTACAGTCACTCCCAATACAAATACCTCTTTCATATTTTAAACAGTTTGATAGAATTTGTAAGAATTTTATTTGGAACGGTAAGCGGCCCCGATTACATTCCAATAAGTTACAGAGGCCCGTAGAAAAAGGTGGTCTAGGGCTGCCCAATGTATTGTATTATTATTACGCTTTTAGTCTTAGACACTTGGCTCACTGGTCACTTCCCCCTGAGCGAGCCCCCCCTTGGTACAAGATTGAACAGTCTGCTTTGCCATCCATTTCGCTTTTACAAAGCATATCCATTAAACTGGTTGGAAAGGTAAAAAAGCATCCAATTATTTCACACTTAAATGCGATATGGTTAAAGATCTCTCGTCTGCATAGTTTTAACCCCTATTTAAATGTTAGCTCAAGCATCTGGCTGAATCCAAAACTGTGTATTAATAAAGCTCCCTTTCTTTGGAAAGACTGGGCGAAGAAGGGTCTTGTCAATCTAGGAGATCTTTATGAAAATGGTAGTTTGAAGTCATTTGAGTGTATCCAGCAGCAATACAATGTACCTCGATCTCAGTTTTTCCGATATTTACAACTACGACATCTACTATGTGAAACTTTCGGTTCCACTACCCAGCTTCCTGAGTTAGCAGATGCCCATTGTAGGATTTTTTCATTATACGGGAAGGGTCATGAAGCATCTATGTACTACTCGTGGTTGATTCAAAACATTGGTGAAGCAAATTCTCAAGCGCTTAAGAAAATATGGGAAAGGGATCTGAACATTATATTAGATGATAAAGAGTGGCAGGGAATTTTAAAGAATGCTAAAATGGCTTCGAGGGATGCCAGAATACGTCTTATACAGTTTAAGATTGTACATCGGTTTTACTGGACCCCTTCCAGATTGTTTAAACTTGGGTTAAAGGATACACCTTTGTGTTGGAGATGTAAGGCTGAGACTGGTGATTTAGCTCATGCCCTGTGGTCCTGCATAAAAGTTCAAGATTTTTGGAAAAGAGTTCAGGAACACATATGTTTAATCTTAGACCTCCAGGTCTTACTATGTCCTAAGCTTTTTATATTAGGTGGCTGGATAAATAATGATATAATAAACGCCGGCACAAAATCCTGGATTCAAACTAGTCTATTGATTGGCAGACAAATTATTCTCCGGAGCTGGAAATCAGAAGACGCCCCCTCTTTTCAAGAATGGGTAGCTGAACTCTCAAGAGTGGCTGCATATGAAAAAATGTCATATAAGCAGAGGGACAACTTAAAATTGTATTTTAAAAAATGGTCCAAGTACTTAATCTATTTGGAAGTGGAGCATGTGAATAGCATGTTTTGATTGTGACACTGTAAAGACTACATTTTATTTAATTTTTTTTTAAATTGTTATTTCCACTCCTTTTTCTTTACACAATGTTGATTGTGTGGTTCGTCTAATGTTAGCCAAGGAATGACCTTAAAGCCATCATTAGGGAATAGTTCGGGTGGTTAGTTAAGGAAAAAAAAAAAAAAAAAAAAAAAAAAATCAGATTCTGAATGGTATTCTGTATTCTATCCTGTCATTTGCATGAGAATCAATAAAATTGTTAATCTCAAAAAACAATAATAGCTAATTATTCTTTTCTTCCCAAACAAATGTGACCAAAACGGTTATAATAATTCTGTCATTATAAATGGTTTCTTCAGTGTATTGCTTGTTTTTTCTGTTTATTACATTTTATGTTGTGACACTTCTCTTCTCCATGCTATGTCAGAGCGGCCAAAGCGTCAACAAGCTTCCCCGTACTTTTTGACAAGCGTCCTTGACAGGGCGGCCAGAGCTTCTTTGCAGCTCAAGTCGGCGGCTGTGTGTACGTACAGTTAGGGCTCATGCCAGCAGAACTCTATTCAGGAATCTGGACTGCACAATAAAAAATATATATATTTATAAAGTACTGTTTAACTTGTGGCCTAACAACCATATGACTTGCCTTACATTAAATTCTCAGTTTTGTAGATTAACATTATTACTAGGGCTGGGCGATAAAATGATAATGATAATTATCACGATATAATTTCTCGATAAAACGATATCCAGAGTTCGATAAATGTTCGATAATGTTTATGCGCCAAAAGCGGAACCGAACTCATTTGACCCACGCGCCGCACGGACCGTTTATCCGCTCAGCTCAAAGTCCAAACGGCAGTGCAGCATGACTCGCGAGCTCACTAGAGCAGATGAGTTTACTCTGATCGGTCTCTGTCATCAGATCCAGTGAGAAGCGCTTGACTTCAGCCAAGAACACACGTTTCAGTGATTTAAACCAGTTTAAAGGCCGATTAAACCGCGCTGACAAACAGGAGAAACACTGTGGTCAGTCAGAAGGCTTCTTTGTCTACAAATTCCCACCATTTACTACGGATTTACTGTAACCTTAGCCTAATAATATTAACTGCACCATGAAATGTGGGATATACAGTATTGTTCAAAATAATAGCAGTACAATGTGACTAACCAGAATAATCAAGGTTTTTCGTATATTTTTTATTGCTACGTGGCAAACAAGTTACCAGTAGGTTCAGTAGATTGTCAGAAAACAAATGAGACCCAGCATTCATGATATGCACGCTCTTAAGGCTGTGCAATTGGGCAATTAGTTGAATTAGTTGAAAGGGGTGTGTTCAAAAAAATAGCAGTGTGGCATTCAATCACTGAGGTCATCAATTTTGTGAAGAAACAGGTGTGAATCAGGTGGCCCCTATTTAAGGATGAAGCCAACACTTGTTGAACATGCATTTGAAAGCTGAGGAAAATGGGTCAGTCAAGACATTGTTCAGAAGAACAGCGTACTTTGATTAAAAAGTTGATTAGAGAGGGGAAAACCTATAAAGAGGTGCAAAAAATGATAGGCTGTTCAGCTAAAATGATCTCCAATGCCTTAAAATGGAGAGCAAAACCAGAGAGACGTGGAAGAAAACGGAAGACAACCATCAAAATGGATAGAAGAATAACCAGAATGGCAAAGGCTCAGCCAATGATCACCTCCAGGATGATCAAAGACAGTCTGGAGTTACCTGTAAGTACTGTGACAGTTAGAAGACGTCTGTGTGAAGCTAATCTATTTTCAAGAATCCCCCGCAAAGTCCCTCTGTTAAAAAAAAGGCATGTGCAGAAGAGGTTACAATTTGCCAAAGAACACATCAACTGGCCTAAAGAGAAATGGAGGAACATTTTGTGGACTGATGAGAGTAAAATTGTTCTTTTTGGGTCCAAGGGCCAGAGGCAGTTTGTGAGACGACCCCCAAACTCTGAATTCAAGCCACAGTACACAGTGAAGACAGTGAAGCATGGAGGTGCAAGCATCATGATATGGCCATGTTTCTCCTACTATGGTGTTGGGCCTATTTATCGCATACCAGGGATCATGGTTAGCATGTCTAGATAATAAGAAACTGGTTGGTGCTGTTTTAATTGATTTTACAGCAGCCTTTGATGTCATTGACCATGATATTCTTATGGCTAAACTAAAATGTTATGGTTTTTCATTGACAGCCCTTAATTGGATGGGAAGCTATCTTTCTAATAGAAAACAGAGAGTGTTTTATAATGGATCTTTTTCAGATGCTAAAAATACTTATTGTGGTGTTCCACAAGGAAGTTGCTTAGGTCCTTTATTGTTTTCTATTTTTATAAATGATTTACCATATGTTGTTAATAATGCTAATATAGTTATGTATGCAGATGACTCTACAATGTTTTCTGCAGCACATTCTTCAGCTGAACTAAAGAAAAATTTGAGTGATGAGCTTTTAACAATTTCTAAATGGGTTCAAATTAACAAATTAATTTTAAATATAGAAAAAACTAAATGCATAATTTTTAGCCAAAAATACAATATTTCTAGGGCTGCAGATTTGAATTTATTTATTGATGGGACGCCAGTGGAACAAGTAACAGATGTTACTTTGTTGGGCGTGGTACTTGACAATACATTGTCCTGGTCCAAACATATAGATCATATAGTAAGCAGCATGGGTAAAGGTATAGCAGTAGCCAGGAAATGTTCTGCATTTATTTCGTCTTTGGTTTTAAAAGATGTGGTGCAGTCAATAGTTTTATCGCATCTTGAGTACTGCCCTATAATTTGGTCAAGTGCATCAGAAAAGCACTTAAAAAAACTTCAGATTGTTCAGAATAGAGCAGCTAGGTTGGTGCTCCATTATCAATTTCAGGCCAGTGTTGCTGATATGCATAGAAAATTATCATGGCTTTTAGTGAAGGACAAATTACATTTACGAGTGTTGGTATATTTTTATAAGGTAATCAAGTATCACACACCATGTTTTTTCTTTGAAAAGCTTGTATATGTTGGTTTTAGACACGATCATAAAACACGTCAAGTGAGTAAGTCTCAACTGTTTTTACCATGTCCACAATCAAATTTGCTGAAAAAGACTGTATTTTATCGTGGCTCTGCTGCTTGGAATGTTGTTCCTATAAATATACGTAAAAGTAATTCAACACATGTGTTTAAAAGAAATTGTGTAAACATGTTGTTAAAGGTATAGACGTACTTCTGCTTGTGCTGCTACTATTAATATGTATGGGTATAGTTTTGTGATGTGACTGGATTAGCAATTGTATTTTTGTTATTATTTTATTTGTTTGAATGATTTTTTTGTATTGTGCAACTCTGTGGACCCCAGGAAGATTAGCAACCACTTTGTGGAAGCTAATGGGGATCCAAATTAACAATAAACAATAAACAATGGATCAGTTTGCATATGTTAAAATACTTGAAGAGGTCATGTTGCCCTATGCTGAAGAGGACATGCCCTTGAAATGGTTGTTTCAACAAGACAATGACCCAAAACACACTAGTAAACGGGCAAAGTCTTGGTTCCAAACCAACAAAATTAATGTTATGGAGTGGCCAGCCCAATCTCCAGACCTTAATCCAATTGAGAACTTGTGGGGTGATATCAAAAATGCTGTTTCTGAAGCAAAACCAAGAAATGTGAATGAATTGTGGAATGTTGTTAAAGAATCATGGAGTGGAATAACAGCTGAGAGGTGCCACAAGTTGGTTGACTCCATGCCACACAGATGTCAAGCAGTTTTAAAAAACTGTGGTCATACAACTAAATATTAGGTTAGTGATTCACAGGATTGCTAAATCCCAGAAAAAAAAAATGTTTGTACAAAATAGTTTTGAGTTTGTACAGTCAAAGGTAGACACTGCTATTTTTTTGAACACACCCCTTTCAACTAATTCAACTAATTGCCCAATTGCACAGCCTTAAGAGCGTGCATATCATGAATGCTGGGTCTCATTTGTTTTCTGACAATCTACTGAACCTACTGGTAACTTGTTTGCCACGTAGCAATAAAAAATATACTAAAAACCTTGATTATTCTGGTTAGTCACATTGTACTGCTATTATTTTGAACAATACTGTACATATTGGATTGTTTTATATTATTACAGTTGTTTTCAGTCGCTAACAAGCATTTGTCCAAGCAGTTGTCACATTTTCAAAACTCTAAACACAATTAGCACAGCATCTGTCTATTGTGGCCATACCATTCACACATTTCATGTCGTTTTTACACAATATGGAGTCATTGAACACATTTCCACAATGCTTACATTTTCTGAACAGACAAGCTATACCTCCCAACAAAATTATGGATCGTTTTTGTAGTATTTACAAATGTTAACACACAACATCCCACCATAGCAAAAACAATGTTCCAAACCTTAGATACAGTATAAAAAAAATCTGCTTCTGCAATGATATCAGTTCAAAAACAATTTATCTTAGCTGATTTATGTTGTGTAAATTGGGCCAACCACAGCTGATTCCAATCTGGCTTAGACTCAATTGCAGGGGTTATTTTTTTCTATTACATTGACACTTATACAATAAAGGGAGGACTTTGAAGAGTGATATTTTTGGAAACAGAAACAGAAAAAGACAAACACTAATGTATGGACGAGGAAGGGTAAGAGCAAGGGCCCAGTGAGAGGAGCAGGAGCAGTGAACAGTGAGAAGAGCGGGAGCAGTGAGAGATGCTGGAGCAGTGAGAGGAGCGGGAGCAGTGAACAGTGAGAGGAGCAGTGAGAGGAGCAGTGAGAGGAGCGGGAGCAGTGAGAGGAGCAGTGAGAGATGCAGTGAGATATGCAGTGAGAGGAGCAGGAGCAGTGAGAGGAGCAGTGAGAGATGCAGTGAGATATGCAGTGAGAGGAGCAGGAGCAGTGAGAGGAGCAGGAGCAGTGAGAGATGCAGTGAGATATGCAGTGAGAGGAGCAGGAGCAGTGAGAGGAGCGGGAGCAGTGAACAGTGAGAGGAGCAGGAGCAGTGAGAGGAGCAGTGAGAGGAGCAGGAGCAGTGAGAGATGCAGTGAGATATGCAGTGAGAGGAGCAGGAGCAGTGAACAGTGAGAGGAGCAGGAGCAGTGAGAGATGCAGTGAGATATGCAGTGAGAGGAGCAGGAGCAGTGAGAGGAGCAGTGAGAGATGCAGTTTTTTTTTTTTTACCCCCCCCCTCCTTTTTTTATCTGGGCTTTTTGCTGTTGTTGTTTTTTGTTCAGAATGCTCTTATGTGTTTCATGGATATTTTGTTCACTGTAAGCAATACTGTCAAACCTTTTCTGTTCTATCATACCGTGTTTCTACTGTACCTCCTGCAGTAAACAGTAAAGGAAAAATAGCTTTTTACTGGAATGCTTTTGAATGTAAACATTACTGTACATTTGGACATACAGTTCCTAACCAAGGCATTTAGTGTAAAACAGTGAATTGCATGTTTTGCATGCAAATACCTGTAAAACTGAGACTGAAAAGTCTATGCAGTTTTTGTAATGTCAACAATAGCCAGTATTTTGAAACCTGGTGTACTTTGATTGACTGCATGTACCTTTTGAGGTGAAAACAAGTGTTATTCTTTGACAGAATAATTTAATTTTGAGTCAGATTTCCAGTGTTTTGGTAAAGTTGGTGTGTGCAGAGAAAGATGTGTTCTGTTTTGAAATGAAGATTTAGTATAAATTTAACAAAATGTGTTTTTGAGAAAAAAATTATCCATTTGGCTAATTGTGTTTTGTAGGTGTGAGTCTGTGTTAAGAGTTTAGAAAAAGTATCTAAAGTATGGTTAAGCCCTTGTTAGCGATTGAAAAAAACTGTAATGTAGACAATGTATTAAAGGATTAATAAAATAGTTACAGTATTTGGTTTTGTGGTTATCATGATCTAAATGCATGATACTGGATGACCAATGGTTAATTTTAATAAAACTCAAACAGTCAGAATATTACATTTTACCAAATAAAATTGAGGTCGTTTTAAAAGATGTTACTGTTTTTGTTAATGAACATAAATTTTACATAGTAAATCTGCTCCTAACTGAATCTAATACTGCTGCAAATCATTGTCAAATATGCATTTTGAGACAAAATATATCTAATATTAATATTGCTGCCTGCACTGTAAACTGTGCTGAAGATCCGTGCCATCAAAGTCAGGCAACACAAACCTGTTTCAAGACTTGAAACAATATCCCCCATTAGCACATCCAGGAACTAAGAAATACATTTTCCAATAAATATATTTATTTTGTTAAGGAAAAATAACAAATGTTTGAATGTTCTACCTCAGATTTGTGAAATGTTCACCTGTTTGGCAAGTGTTTGTCATGATATGTTCTGACAATAAAGAGTAGTTTAAAACCACAATTAATGCTCTGGTTTCTACAACTTTCACTTAGGAGCAAATATCTGCCTTTAAACTTGAAAGAAATAAAGATTTGACATTTATTGTGATAATTAACGATATCGACTAATATAAAACAATTATCGTGATAACTTTTTTGCCATATCCCCCAGCCCTAGTTATTAGTTACTAAACTGCTTAGTCATTTATACTTGCCTTTATATTTGCTGATGAACTGCTCTCGAAGCCCAGGCTTGTCAGTTTTACAGGTAATGTGATGCTCAGCGTCCTGCAGAGGTTTCCTACGTCTTTTATTTCCCAGCATGGCGACTTTCTTTCTTGAAATGACTGGAAAAAATAAATACAAATAAATATAAGGTGAATGAAATAAACAAGCATATTTTAAAAAATCCTGTTGATCTTACTGGAATTGTTCACCAAAAACACACATAATTAACATACTAATACTCATATCCAAACCGGTGTTGTGTTTTTCTGTGGAACAAATCTTTATATTATATATATTTTTTTTTTAATGGAAATGTCATTAATGCCAAAAACCATTGGTTCTTGTGTGTCTTGTAACCACAATTGATGTCAATCTATATTTGATTTAAGAGCTAAAGTATATGGGAGATTTTCAGTCAATAACCAGCTAGATTTATATGGACTATTTTTAATGTGCTTTTTGTCTGCTTTGGAGCTTGAAACAAAATACAAATATTATAAAGTATCAATTCATGGTCATTGTGCAAAAAAATCTCAGTGAAGATAAATTATTAAAATAAAACATTCCACTAAAAAACCAATTCGGGGGCAAATAATGTAATAATGTATTACATAAAATATAATATATAAAATAATTATATTAAAAAATGAGAATGAATTATTTCAAATTACTGTTGATATTTTACAACACTTTTGAGAAAAACAATGATTTAGTAAACTACCACTGACTCGGTTGTCTTGATTACTTTGTAGAACCTAAAGTACTATTATATGAAAAATAACAAAATTATATTTAATAGTCAATTTTATATATACAATTTGTTTTCATTATTGCAACAAATCATCAAATGACACAGGCTTAGAAGCAAACTCAAATACAATCGAGAAGTAAATAAAACCCTATTACAAAAAATAATTAAACCACTAAAATAAACATACATCGTACTATATTTCATATTACACAATGTATTTAGTTATCATGCATTTTCAGGACAAGTCTTGATCTCACCTTTCCTCCTGGTGGGTTGTTTGTCGTCTGTTTCGCGCGTTCCATCGTCACGTGTCTGCATTTCCCGGGAAAACACCACCGTCGCTGACTTGCGTAAATGACGTAGTTACGTATTTGGATTTCACGTTGAAATTGTGACTACATTTATTTGGCCTAATAGAAAATTATCTGGTGGCAATGATATTTGTTTTAACCACAGTACTGTTTCTTCAAACTTAAAAAAAAAAATGTGATGAAGTTAGTCTTTCTAGTGGACAGAGCACATGATCACTTTTTAACCGAGCACCCACCTCAAACTACGAACCAGTGCGCATGTCCGTACAAGCACTGGTTTAAAAGAGCAAAAAGTACCCGGTGTGCACTCATTTTTATAAAATAACTCCACATCATAAAGTTTTTAAGAGAATTACAAATAAGAATATTCAAAACGTGCAGGTCTGCTGTAAACTAGAGCTCACAAGACTTTTGTTAGTTCATTCATTCATCTCATCTGCAGCGAGTCAGTCAGAGACAGTGCTGTGGGGGAAGGGCGCGCGCGCGATCAGAGAGTGCTGTGGGGGAAGGGCGGCTGATCACAGTATGAGCAGCAGAAGCAGATCTCAGCTAGGGCTAGGGCTATAGTTGAAAATCAAAGTAAGAACTAATAAATCTGTAAACAAACATTTAAACGTGCCTGCTTAATTCATGATTCTTTTAAACACTTTTGTTCTTTTGTATGACTATAACTGCTCTCTCTCTCTCTCTCTCTCTATATATATATAGAGAGAGAGAGAGAGAGAGAGATACATAGATATATAATTTCTTGAATCATTCTTAAGATTTTCAAACCAGTAAGTGCACTGGTTTGTAAAAAAAATGTACCGAAGGTGTACTTAATTTTCTGAAATAACACCACATCATAAAGCTTTTAAGAGGATTACAAATATGAATATTCAAAATGTGCAGGTCTGCTGTAAACAAGAGCTCACAACTGTCTAAATGAGCAACCTAGATCTCTTGAACAGACATCTTATTTTCTATTACAGTTTTTTCAGTCGCTAACAAGCATTTGTCCAAGCAGTTGTCACATTTTCAAAACTCTAAACACAATTAGCACAGCATCTGTCTATTGTGGGCATACCATTCACACATTTCATGTCGTTTTTACACAATATGGAGTCATTGAACACATTTCCACAATGCTTACATTTTCTGAACAGACAAGCTATACCTCCCAACAAAATTATGGATCGTTTTTGTAGTATTTACAAATGTTAACACACAACATCCCACCATAGCAAAAACAATGTTCCAAACCTTAGATACAGTATAAAAAAAATCTGCTTCTGCAATGATATCAGTTCAAAAACAATTTATCTTAGCTGATTTATGTTGTGTAAATTGGGCCAACCACAGCTGATTCCAATCTGGCTTAGACTCAATTGCAGGGGTTATTTTTTTTTCTATTACATTGACACTTATACAATACAGTAAAAGGAGGACTTTGAAGAGTAATATTTTTGGAAACAGAAAAAGACAAACACTGTAATGTATGGACGAGGAAGAGTAAGAGCAAGGGGGCCAGGGAGAAGATCAGGAGCAGTGAGATGGATATTTTGTTCACTGTAAGCAATACTCTCAAAGCTTTTCTGTTCTATCATACCGTGTTTCTACTGTACCTCCTGCAGTAAACAGTAAAGGAAAAAAATAGCTTTTTACTGGAATGCTTTTGAATGTGAACATTACTGTACATTTGGACATACAGTTCCTAACCAAGAAATTTAGTGTAAAACAGTGAATTGCATGTTTTGCATGCAAATATCTGTAAAACTGAAACATAAAAGTCTATGCAGTTTTTGTAATGTCAACAATAGCCAGTATTTTGAAACCTGGTGTACTTTGATTGACTGCATGTACCTTTTGAGGTGAAAACAAGTGTTATTCTTTGACAGAATAATTTAATTTTGAATCAGATTTCCAGTGTTTTGGTAAAGTTGGTGTGTTGACAGAAAGATGTGTTCTATTTTGAAATTAATATTTAGTATATATTTAACAAAATGTGTTTTCGAGAAGAAAATTATCCATTTGGCCAATTGTGTTTTGTAGGTGTGAGTCTGTGTTAAGAGTTTAGAAAAAGTATCTAAAGTATGGGTAAGCGCTTGTAAGCGATTGAAAAAAAACTGTAATAGCATTTATTAATCAAAACAGTCAATTGAAGTCTGCAAACCCACAGCAGGGCTGATATGCAAGCATCTCATCTGCAGCGAGTCAGTCAGAGACAGTGCTGTGGGGGAAGGGCGCGCGCGCGATCAGTTAGTGCTGTGGGGGAAGGGCGGCTGACCACAGTATGAGCAGCAGAAGCAGATCTCAGCTAGGGCTAGGGCTAGGGCTATAAAATCAAAGTAAGAACAAATAAATATGTTAACAAACATTTAAACGTGCCAGCTTAATTCATGATTCTTTTAAACACTTTTTGTTATTTTGTATGACAATAACTGCTCTCTCTCTCTCTCTCTCTATATATATATATCATTTCTTGAATAATTCTTAAGATTTGCAAACCAGTGAGTGCATTTTTCAAAACAATTGGTACAAACCCAGACAAAAACAAAGCCTGTAACTTGCTCAATATCCTTAATACAATATCAATGAACATCAGTGCCATCAGAATGACAAGTCCTTGTGTCATTGTTTACAAACATGATAGTCAAAATGCTTTGTCATTTTGTCAATATAACAGTGAACTATCATTCAAAAAGTGAAACTTGTATATTATATTCATTCATTACACACAGACTGATATATTTCAAATATGTTTCTTTTAATTTTGATGATTATAACTGACAACTACGTAAAATCCCAAATTCAGTATCTCAGAAAATTTGAATATTACTTAAGACCAATACAAAGAAAGGATTTTTAGAAATGCTGGCCAACTGAAAGGTATGAGCATGAAAAGTATGAGCATGTACAGCACTCAATACTTAGTTGTGGCTCTTTTGTCTGAATGACTGCAGCAGTGCGGCGTGGCATGGAGTCGATCAGTCTGTGGCACTGCTCAGGTGTTATGAGAGACCAGGTTGCTCTGATAGTGGCCTTCAGCTCTTCTGCATTGTTGGGTCTGGCATATCACATCTTCCTCTTCACAATACCCCATAGAAGGCAAGTTTGCTGGCCATTTAAGAACAGGGATACAATGGCCCTTAAATCAGGTACTGCTTTGGCAGTGTGTGCTGGTGCCACATCCTGTTGGAAAATGAAATCTGCATCTCCATAAAGTTGATCAGCAGCAGGAAGCATGAAGTGCTCTAAAACTTCCTGGTATACGGCTGCGTTGACCTTGGACCTCAGAAAACACAATGGAGCAACACCAGTAGATGACATGGCACCGCAAACCATCACTGACTGTGGAAACTTTACACTGGACCTCAAGCAACGTGGATTGTGTGCTTCTCCATTCTTCCTCCAGACTCTGGGACCTTGGTTTCCAAAGGAAATGCAAAAGTTACTTTCATTAGAGAACATAACTTTGGACCACTCAGCAGCAGTCCAGTCCTTTTTGTCTTTAGCCCAGGTGAGACGCTTCTGACGCTGTGTCTTGTTCAAGAGTGGCTTGACACCAGGAATGCAAAGCTGAAACCCATGTCTTGCATATGTCTGTGGGTGGTGGTTCTTGAAGCACTGACTCCAGCTGCAGTCCACTCTTTGTGAATCTCCCCCACAGTTTTGAATGGGTTTTGTTTCACTATCCTCTCCAGGATGTGGTTATCCCTATAGAGCTGGTAAGTCCCGCCCCCTCCGTAAAACCCCGCTGGACCTCAAAGTTGAAAAACTGTCAATGCAAATGGGATTAATTTCATTAATGGGAGAAAATAATTATTTTCTGGTCCCGTTTGAATTGTGACATGAATGTGAACATATGTTGTCTGTGAATTTTTTATATAATCTTTCGTGTGAAGAATGTTACAATTTAGCAGGTAGAAGTTTGATAGGGGTAGACTTTTTGTGACAGCACTTTGTGGACTACAACTCTTCGCTGCTTTCGACATGTTTGAAACGTCAACAACACTAGCACATGGCTCTAGCTCACGGATCCCGCTAAACATGGCTGTGTCTTTGGTGCACTTCACCACCTTCTTTCAGGGAGAGGACAAAATCTTTGAGGTTGGCGAAAACCACAGGTAAGTCAAATTTATGGGGTGACGTCACATAGGCGACATGTAGTCTTTCTCGTTATGTCTTTTCCACAACTGCTAGCCGATAAATCATACCATATACTGTCACTGTTCACATTCATAGCACAATTCAAACGGGACCAGAAAATAATTATTTTCTCCCATTCACTTGCATTGACGGTTTTTCAACTTTAAGGTCCAGCTGGGTTTTACGGAAGGGGCGGGACTTACCAGCTCTATTGCTTGTACACTTTTTTTCTACCACATCTTTTCCTTCCCTTCGCCTTTTTATTAATGTGCCGGGACACAGAGCTCTGTGAACAGCCAGCCTATTTAGCAATGACCTTTTGTGTCTTGCCCTCCTTGTGCAAGGTGTGGTCATCTTTTGGACAACTGTCAAGTCAGCAGTCTTCCCCATGATTGTGAAGCCTACAGAACTATTGAGAGACCATTTAAAGGCCTTTGCAGGTGTTTTGAGTTAATTAACTGATTAGAGTGTGGCACCAGGTGTCTTCAATATTGAACCTTTTCACAAAATTCTAATTTGGGATTTTCCTTAGTTGTCAGTTATTATCATCAAAATTAAAAGAAATAAACATTTGAAATATATCAGTCTGTGTGTAATGAATGAATATAATATAGAAGTTTCACTTTTTGAATGGAATTAGTGAAATAAATCAACTTTTTGATGATATTCTAATCATATGACCAGCACCTGTATACTTTGTATAAGTGTTTTTTACATTATGCCTCTGGGATAGGCAACTTCAGTCCTGGAGGGCCATTGTCCTGCAGAGTTGAGCTCCATCCCTAATTAAACACACATGAACAAGACAATCAATGTTTTCAGGATTACTAGATATATACAGGCAGGTGAGTTTTTATCTGGGCTGGAGCTAAACTCTGCAGGACAGTGGGCCCTCCAGGAGCGGAGTTGCCAATGTAAAATGCAAGTAGACTGCTGTAATATATAATGTAAATATGCTGTATTGCACGACTACAGTATAGTGAACACTGTGTGATTGCACACCTGTTCAAGGACTATGCATTAATTGTGACAGGAGAGAAACGGTTAGAGCATATATTAATAGAATGTGAAGCATACAGAACAGAACGAATCATGCTGTTAGAACAAGTTAAAGAATTAGGTTACACACATTTATCAGTAGAGGGTTTACTTTCCTTTTCTGCATCAAAATCATCAGCATGGCCAGCATGAGATACCTTAAAGAAACAGACTTATTAATCGAATTTAAGAATAACCAAGAATATATATATATATATATATATATATATATATATATATATATAATTATTATTATTATTATATATATTTTTTCAATAACATATTAGTAGAAAATCCGCATTGAAGCTCCATCCACACCCCAAACAGTTGGTGGCGGTAATGCACCAAATTGGTATGCCAACCGCCAATAAAAGAAGAAGAAGCACACCTGTTCAAATGTTTTAATGACTGAGGACACACGGTTGTTTCTCCCAACATTCAGCTCACCTTTTGACCCGCTTCGGCCATAAGGTCATGATATTGAGAACATGATAGTGGCCCTTATTTCTTCAGAATCTTGTCCTCTTCTACCTCTTCCTCTGTTTTACCTCTGTATTCTTCCACCACACATACTTACTTCTTCCATGCTGTCACCCTGTTTGTACCTTGTTGTTCTTAAATTACCAGAGTGTGTAACACTGTGTTGTGTTGTGCTCTGTCTGTATGCTTCTCAGATGAAGCTTAATGAGATGCACTCTGAGCTATTTTAAGGAACTGGTGGATTATTGGATGATCGAATGCTTTACATTCCCCTTCATTAGTGAAAATCAGAATTCACCTCTGCAATTCAACAATTCAGGACAAAAATGTCTAATAGAAGTGTATAGAAAATTTGCTTGACAGTTTATGACAACTACTATTCTGCATTTAATGACTTAATGGAATTAATACTAGATGTTTTGGGGAGTAAGACTTGGGAGTATTCAGCAGAGAACCATACATTTTGATCAACATGGCATAAGCAATTGATAATGTAAGAAACAGATAAAACGTGTACATAATCAGTTTGCATTTGTAATTTGTTCAAAATGATGAGCAATTGCTTTTGAGGTGCACAAGTAAGTAGATAACGTGGAGGTTGGAATAAGAATTTTAGTCGTGATCTGAGAAATGCCCCAAGCGACTAAGAAAAACTTCAAATATAATTAATAGAAATATAAAATAAAAAGATGTTGCTGTACCTTCTTTCCTCTATAATAAAAATATAATATAATGTAATATATGCAATGTAATGTCATATAATATAATTATATAATAAATGAAGGAATATAATGTAATGTAATATAATTAATATAATATATAATGTATATAAAATAATATAATATTATATAACATAACATAAAGAGAATGTTTGCTGTAAGTGAATGTGTTGCTCTGGTTAAAGACGCGGGTGCTCTGGGTGGGGGAGGGGCCTGGCTGCGCTGTCAGGGAAATGGCAGGACGCAAAGTTGGAGAAAACACTTAAAACAAATAACATCACTTATAAAAGCAAGCGAATCTGCCTGTTTTCACATATTTTAATTGCTTGTATATTTTTATTGAATAAACTCAGATGTATATCACCACACCCACAATAACAGATTTAAACAGTTGCCCCTCCGCTTTTGGAAGGAAATATGTTACTTTTCAAATTCACATGATGTACGTGTCTGTCCCTTCCTGCGTCAAACTTGTTCCTACAGCATTAATATCCGATGTAAGTGCTGTAGTCATGGTGACGCGGGGCAGCGCGATCTTTACACACACACGGAGCAGACTCTGATGCGAGAGAAAAACGCGAGGATTAAAAGTTGTAAAACATGCTAATATGAATCGCGAGAGCTCCTGCTGCTCAATGCATATTGGTCTAATCTTATTTAATACTAATTATTGGGAATTTATCTGTAATTTAATGTGGATTATCTGTCAATTCATTCACAATCAACATGTTTTTTGCCTCCGCCATCTTTATTGATGACGTATTGGCCTCTGATTGGTCAGATCACCAAGTCCCGCTCCCATAGCGGCTTCCTGCGCTCTGATTGGCCAGAATCCCCAAAGTGTGTATCTTTTCCGGAAGTGCAGTACTCCTAGAGGGCGCTGTGTTATACACACTTTAGTGGGGGGGCATACACACTTCAGGTACACAAATCAATTAAAAGTGATTTTTTGGGACAAGTGAGATTTTAAGCCTGGAAACCATTTTAGAGCATGCTGAATGCCACTGTATAGTCAAACAAATGAGGACATACAAAATGTCCTCAATTTTTTGGGTGGTCCTCAGTTTACTGGTGTGTATTCTGGTGAATGTACCCAAAAGTGATATAAGTAAGTGCACACACACACACACACACACACACAACACACACAC
>NW_020523455.1:0-37016 GCF_003368295.1 Carassius auratus | reverse complement strand
TGATACGAAACAAAAAGAAACATATAAGCAAAACTTTTAAAAAAAATATTTATTGTCTAAAGCAATCAAGAACTAAACTTTTTCTAACTATGATTTCATTAATACGGTTTTAAAGGGTTTAGCATATATGTATTATGTCCCTTGAAGTCAGAACTACTTCTTATATAAATAACGGAAATAACACTCGAGCCCTTCTCTGTATCGTTAAGTTAACGTATTGTAATTCTGTATTTTGTTAGGCACTAGTAACTTACTCGTTTCCTCACCTGATATCCATTGGATGGGGTGAAACAGGCTGAATCTACTCAAGAGAACAAAGACTGCAGTTGTCACTGGCAGGAGAAGCACAGACCATGCAATACTCGCCACAGCCCTCCAGATCACAACCTGAAATGAGATTGAATTTGGTCTAGCATAGGCACATTTCATACATCTCTTCAGCCTCAAACACAATCTTTCTACGATTATAACTTTAAACATTCATTCCATTTCATTTAACCTTCTTCAAACAGACATCAGAAGACACTAAACATGTCACTGTAACTGTACATGATGATGTCCAGAAGTATTTTAACGTTACATACACTGCAGACCAAACACTGACTTCCTAATTGGTTAGGTGCCTTTCAGTTATTTAAACACGACTTACATTTAACCAGTCCTTACCTTTCTTATAAACCAAGAGTTCTGTTTCAGCGAAAACATTTTATCATTATCGTTTCAGTCCAGCATCACTAGAATAAAATCCATATCAACATGGAAAAAGTGTGAAGATTACCCGCGCCACACATTCGAAGGACCTCATAAGGACCCCTGCGAGTGTGTCTGACTTACTGCCTGAATACAATCACCCTTTAATAGATAGCTGCTCACTCCATTATTTAAAAAAATGCGCCATTATTTACTCATCTGCATGTGACTTTCTTTATTCTGCTGGACATAAAAAGAAGATACTTTGAGAAATGTGTGTAATGAAATACTATAGAAATCAAATGTAACGTTAAAAGGTTTAGTTATCAACATTCGATTTTTTTTCTCTGTGTTCTGTAGAGTAACGATTTCAGAAAAGTCATTATGGTTTGGAAAGAATTTATGATGAGTAAATGTTAAATGCATTTACATTTTGGGTGAGCTATCCCATTTAAGAAATGGCCCATCCAGAAATGTGAATTCTGCGCAAATTTATGAAATTCAAAAGATAATGAGACAGATTATTCAACATTAAAAATATTAAATAATTAACTGCATCACCTAATTACAAAATTATCCGAATTAAACAGAGGAAATCAGAATAAAACAGAATAAATTACATATATATATTTAATGTTAAAAGAATTTCATTATACACAATTTTTTTGGGGCATTAACGTACATCAAACATCAGTCAAAGCTGTAAGAATGGGTCAATAGTAGAGAAATAATTATTGTACAGTAACATAGTCCTCAACCCAGTGTTTCGGTTGTTTCAATCAGGTTGTTGCTATATAATTTGAAACATACTCATCTATATATTTATTTTAAAGTAAATGCAGTAAGTTGAGGCATTGAGCAGCATGACGCGTAGGCAGACAAAAAAAGTTTCGTGAAATATAATTGTCAGTTGTGTATTCCTTTCGCTTCATTCTGAATTAAAGCGTTTTTCTCTCGATGAGAGCCATTCGCTAAAGTGATGCTGCGTCTTTCCAGACTGGTTCTGCTTTTATCCATCTCTCGGCGGGTCTTGGTCTCGAATGCGTTAGTGGGTAATATCTGGGTTGAACTGATGGACATCTCCGTCTGGACGCCCTTATGCACCAGCGGTTTTGTCCGGGTCTCTGCGGTATGGCGGGCAGGGACAGCTTGCTCCCTCTGACCCTTCCTTGTCCTCCCAGAGCTTCAGGAGACGCCGCTGGTTGTTGGTCATTTCCTTCAGGTTCTGTTGCAGGGACTGGACCTGGTCCTCCAGCAGAGTCCTTCGAGGTCACGGTGTTGGCCAGCTCAGATGTTAGTTCATCAATCGTCAAACTTAATTTACCCGCTTTTTCAACAAGTGAATTGCACTCGCGCTCCTTCTCGTGCAGGTCGTTGATTATATCCTTGTGGTTTTCCCGTTAAATTTAGGACTTGCCTCTAAACCAATTTCAGCCCGCAGGACCTTCACTTGTTTCCGCAGCTCCTTGTTGTCCAAAGTCAATTGCTTTAATTTCTGTTTGAGCGCTTCGGTTGATCTCATTCGAGACTCGTATTGTCTCATTTTCTCCCTCATCATATTCTCGCGGTGCAAAGCATCGTCTCTTTCCTTCCGGCACTTTTCCAAAAGCTTTTAAAGTTTCGTATTTGGACACCTTTTCCACTTTCCCAGCCATCATTAATTTGTAGTTTTATAAGCAATATTGAAGGGACATATTCCTTGATACATGTCGTCGGGTCAAATCTTCTTTAAATAGGTTTCCATTTGCAGGTCATTAAAATAGCGATGTCAGGAGCTACCTGTGAATTCAATTATCCACAAATAAAGCCTCCTTATTTTTAATCCCTGTGTAAAGGGAAACTGTGACTTGTGAAGCTGACATTCCTTCACAAAGGTTGTAGGTTTGGGGAGAACAGCTTCAGTGTAACTCTAAGCTAAGGCTAGAATGACCATTAATTAGGACACCAACACACATTTGCACAGTTTCAAATGACACAAATTTTCTTATTTGTTAATTTGGAAAATTTGGCTGAGCCATTTCATAACGCCTGTGCCAACTTAAAAAAAATTATCTAATTAATCTAATGACTTGTGATGAATAAAGGTTAAAAGTGCACTGCTGATGGTGCTCGGAGAAACACAAAACTTTACACTGTATCAGATACTGGCATCAAAGACAAGATAGATTTTATCTATGACGATAACCTTTGTTTCGTGAATCTTAATGATGCTGAGCTTCAAAACCACTCGGCTATCAGTATCATCATCAATCATTGAGACATTATAAATGAAAATAAAAGACTTTATACGCTCAGTATATGCTCATAATTTTGGTCTGTATTGTTTGCATGTCATTTTAAATGGGGGAAAAAGCTGCTTAATATATATTAGTGTGACGTCTTGGAATACAGTTAATTGTTCAAGGCATTTTATGGTCTAAGCTAGTATCTTGTTGAAAGAAAAGGCATAGATCTAGTTACAAATCTCTAAAAAATTACAGTGTAAACAACAGCATGCATATACATATATGTTTGTGTGTGTATGTATCAATGCTTACCACTGAAAATTTGTAAAATATTTAAATAAGCTTTGATTTTCAACTTCAAAAATCAGTTTCTGTTTATGTGCAATTCAACTCATATTTTATTTTTCCCCATCCCTTTTTCAGCTAGACCTGTAGTTTTATAAAGTGTTAAAATATTTTAAGGACATGTACACGTTCCAAAGTGGTAGAAACAGGAGAGTGACCCTTTGAAAACCATCTCAAGCTCAATTATCACATAAATATTTAAACCACAGCTACACCGAATATACATGTCCTCTGCTTTGTAACAGTAACACGTGTCTGAACCTCAAATCAGAAAACATCAAACATGTCGTAGATGATTATCTCCAGGTTTGCTGCTCACCTACAAACATAAACATACCAAAATTTACCTTCACAGACTATAAGATGAAGAAATCCAGACAGCCCCACAATCTCATTTTAAAGATACCCGATTCTCTCTAATAAGGCAAGAGGAGAAGCTGCAATTACAGAAGAATAACGGTCTCTTGAGGAGCGCAGATTATGTACAGGAAGTCCTGTCTCATGTTAACACCTCATCAAATGCAAATGTCTTATTTTCCCAACAGCAGCTACAATCAAATGACACTCATGTAAAAGTCTTAAAGTGCTGGCATTTCTATGCCATTCATCATTTTTTTTAAAAGCAGATGAGAGAGTGCCACTGTCACCTCGCTGAAGTCCTGTATTTCCCCAAGGCTCTAATTTGTGGATGAAGTGCTGGTCGCTGTCGACGGCTCATTGTGATACTTTGATGGATCCATCTCATATGTACTGAAGAAACATGCCTGAAAAAAGAGAGAGGGCACAAATCTTGCAGACTCTGACAGCACTTTTGTCCTCTAAACACTGCATTACCTAATTAAATGAATGTAATTGACGGCACATGATAGCCATAAGGACATGGTTCTCCTCACAAACTGGCATGTTTCCAAGCCAGTCACTGACTATTGCTAGTGTTTCCAAGAAATTACCCTTCAACCAGAGGAACATATTGACACCGACCTGTTTTGATCCTGTAACTCTGCAAGAAGCAGTGCTAAAATGCTGACGCGGAGTTGCTAGTACAGCTACGCAACATTTTAGACAGTTTCATCTAATATGTTTGGCTTGTATTGTGTATAATATTATGCATACATATTAGGATGCAATGATATTACAATACAGATAAGCCAGTTAAATGTTTTTATACGATAATAAATTAGTTTGTCATATAAAATACTACAAACTAAAACAGATCATTTTAAATGCTACCCGTCAAACTAATCATAACAACATTATAATGTACAGTATAAAAAAAAAATTATATTCATTTTGAGATTTGAAAAAGATCTTAACATTTAACAGTGTTATTATTTTGTTGGTTAATAAAAAATAAAACAAATCTGAAGTGTGCATTAGGTTCCAGCAAAGCTAATTTAAATGTTAATATAAGGACAAATAAGCATGCACAATTAAATGTGACCCTGGACCACAAACCTTTAAGATTTATACAGCATCTAAAATAAATAAGCTCTCCATTGATGTAGGGTTTGTTAGAATCAGACAATATTTGGCCAGGATACAACTACATGAATATCCGGAACCTAAATAATGAGAAAATCACCTTTATAGTTGACCAAATTGAGTTCTTAGCAATGCATATTACTATGCATATTAAGTTTTTGATATATTTACAGTAGTAAATTAACAAAATATGTTCATGGAACATGATCTTTACTTAATATCCTAATAATTTTTGCCATAAAAGAAAAATCTATAATTTTGACCCATACAGCGTTGCCTATTCCTAAAAATATACCCCAGCGACACAAGACTTTTGGGTTTTGTGGTCCAGAGTCACAAATATCCAATATTGACTGATATATCAAGTATAGACTGAAACTGATGAATTCATTCTGTAACAAATATAGAGCAATATTGATCCTGAATATGTTTTGTGTATTTTGTTCTTACGAGATCACGTGAATCCCATTCATTTCTAATCTATAAAGATTCTTTAAAAACATACCTTGCAACCAACTGCAAGCAGGACATGAAGAATGACGATTGTGGATATGATCGCAGTGGTAATCCTTGGTTTATCGTCCCTGATGGCTGGCCAGAACGTCAATACCAGCACAGATCCTGAGAGACACAAAGCCACCACGATGGAGCACCACCTCAACCCTTCATTTGGTATTATCCACAATATCTGTTTTAACACAAATGCACACAACAAGTAAATAAACTGTATCTGCAAAATAATAATAATAATAATAGAGAATGCTTGAAAATAATCTATCAAATGTGTTTATCACACCCAGTTGTGGTAATTATGCACAAAATAATGCACATTATATTTATGTATATATTGTTTGACTCACCACAGCAGGGATGTAGATGGAGAGTGAGTAACCATAGACACAAACTATCTGTAAGAAGGAGTAGGACACCAGGCTTGTGATCTTCCTGTTTCGCCAGGTGAGAAAACCCCACAGCGCTAAAGGCACTAACCATGCATAACTGTAGATTGCTGTGGCGGCCATAGTAACTGGAAAACAATTAAAAGAGCAAGTGTCATTTTTTTAGGGTTGAGGCCAGAGGGTCTATTTTGTTTGGTGTATTTCAAACAACATCTCTCTAACCTTTGCTGAAGTCTGGCACATATCTGAACTTGGGCTGACCCTGGTGCACAAGAAAACTGGAGATGTTTCCACTAACAGCGATGGCAAAAACAAGAGTTGCACAGATCCAGAAAGGTCCTACAAATGTAAACCATATACTCATATTAACTTTTTATTAGCAGCTTTCTTTTGGCTCTAAACAATTTTCGTTTCATTGAGCTTACCATACAGGTCTGGGTTACTCCGTAAATAGACCTCGATAAAGTTTTTCCCAGGCCAAGGCAGAATTGAACCAACTATTCTGTTCTTTACCTATAAATGAAAACAGCAGCAATTTATATTTTGTATTACAAAGAATTAGAAAACCCTTCAAATGTATTTCTGAAATACACTATAAGGACTTTTTAACTCTTTGAAATGATAATCATTGTAGTGTGAGGGCTAAATCCTGCAGTAAAGATGGCTGACCTGATGACTGTCCACATCAAATAATGTCTGGTAATACTCAAACGTCCAGAAGGGCGCACTTTTTCTTTGACCTGACAGAAGCTGCTTGACAAAGAAACATGGATTTTGAATCAGCGCTCCTTTTGAAGGAATGAAGATAACAGATTATCTAGAGATTGTGTCCCACGGACCTCAGTTTTGTCATCATCGTCCTCTTCTTCAAAAGCAGTTCCAGTAGCTTTTCGCTGTTTTCTAGATTTGATGGGGTCATCGATTGTCACTGTTGTGGCACCTTGATTATTTTCTGTGAATCCTTGCTCATCTTCAAATTCTAGCACAATATAGAAAATATTTTTTTCCAAGACCAATAAGCAGATTCCATGATCTGTTTCTTTATTATTAAAAGGAACTGTTTGCCTTTCAATTAAGCTTTGTAACAGACTCACCTTGAAACTGCAAATGAAAATCAGTATTGGCCATCACAGATCTTTGTGCTCTGTGAATGAAGGCATCAATAGAAGACATATAAGCAGACAAGATTAGTAAATGTTATTGATATTGTAGGTTGTTAAAGGTATATTTCATCCAAAATTAAAATGTTTTTCCAAAATCGGAACACAGAAAGATACATTAGGCAGAATGTGAGGGACTGGCAGATTCAGTCACCATTCAGATTCACTGTATCTTCTTCCCATTCAGTGAATGTGAAGAATAACTGAGGCTGCCGATCTTCCTAATATTGTCTTTTAAGTTTCAAGGAAGTAAATGATGACAAAAGTTCAGTTTTAGGGTGAACTATCCTTTAAAGCATTAAGTTTTACCAACCATGGCTGACTTACCACAGTAACTGAAGTGTCTGATCGCATGTATAGCGGGAGTGACACTGTACACAATCTGTTGACATTCAGACGTATGCGGATATTATACATCAAGCAGAAAAGTGCAGTTACAACGTAACAATTTTTTGTTTTAAGAATATGCATTCTCTCAGATGATTTTGCATCGGCTTTCCATAGCAAAATAGGACCGCTAATGTTTTCGTCATGTTAATCAACTCACCAGTAAAAGCTTCTTGAATGTTTCAGAATTGTAAACTTTGTTTTCAAGGTGCGAAAATGGAAACGCGGAAATGAGCAGTGATAGTGATGCGTAGCAAAATAAAAGTCTTCACTTGTCCACAATTTTCACCTGTTTTTTTTTTGCAACTTGTGGTAAAATTATGCAGTAAGTAAATAAATTAAATATTAGAATTAAATAAAACATGGAGACCAATTAAAAAAATAGAAAACAAACAAACAATGGAAATAACTAATATGGTGAAATAAAAAAAAATGGGGGGCGGCGGGTACACCGGTAATAGTTTTTGAAGTGTGTGTGTGTGTTTTTTTTTTAGTTTAGTGCAGATTTCAGTAAAGACTTTTATTTTGGAATGTGCGTGAAACTCGACTTACAGGAGGGATGCCACTCCAAGAGCCCGTCGTTTTTAAATCTTTTTACATTTTACAGACTCCTCGGTGTTTCCGTCAGTATACCCTTGATTTTCAGACGACAGTCGAATATTTTGTACACTAACCGCTCCGTTTGTGTACTGTAAGAGATCTGGTGAGGATGTATGTGAGTGAGGGCTGTGGAGCAGTGTATGTCAGGGAGAAAGGAGAACTGCGGTGTGTCACTGCAGACAGAAATCATTCTCCGCAGCACAGACTATTCAACAGAGACTTCTCCTTTCAACTCTGCATCGACACTTTACCAGCTGCGAGCCGCTCAAAGAGAAGAGACCACTTCATATTTACATACAACAAAGAGGGCAGTCTGCGGTACACGGTGAAGTCTTTATTTGACATATCTTTACAGTTCATCGCTGATCATATCGAGCATGTGGACTCACTGGTCGGTTTTCCTGAGCAAATGGCTGATAAGTTGTTCTCGGCCGCTGAAGAGAGACACAAATTCACCGAGCCACACACTGCACCCAGAGCACTGCAGGTCTTCTGTGAGGCCTACGGAGAGCTAGTGCTGAGATCCCTGTGTTTGAGAAACAGGTCAGAAGTAAACACAATCTCATGGGTGTCTGCCTAGGTAGGCCTTTTACCCTGCTTAATTTAGAAACCAGTGCATTTACATCAGTGTTATTGTGTTTTCAGGAATCTTTTGATATCCGAGAGGTTGGACGAGATCAGACAGTTTCAGAATCTGGAGAGCCTGGACCTCTATGGATGTAGATTGGGTGACAACCACCAGGTTTTCAAATACATAACCTCTGAAACCCTGGCTAGGTATGGAAACGTCGTCGTCTCATTCATTGGCACAGTTGCAGAAATAATAATAACATTTCAGATGGTTTATTGGGTGTACAGTTTGTTTTACTTTGTGATAAAGAGGGAAGTCACTTTCCTCTTCCTCAAATTTCCCTTTTTTCTGTAGTCTTGTGAAGCTTTTCCTAGGTGCAAACTGCCTTTCTGATGCAGGACTGCAGAGACTGACCGCGCCGGTGAGGGTGATGAAGAAAGGTCTAGAAAATCTGCAACTTTTGGAACTCTCTGGTAACTTAATCGATTTGTATAGTCAGATAAATTACTATTCAAATGTTTGAGATCAGTATAAATATGTTTTATTTGGCAAGGATGCCTTTACTGACATTTATAATGTTATAAAAGATTTTATTTTTCAAATAAATAAGTAAATGCTTTTCTTTTGAATTTTCTGTTTATCAAGGAATCCTGAAAAAAAAAACATGGTTTTCCCCTAGAATATAACTGTTTCTAACATTGATTATTTTAATAAATGCAGCCTTGGTGAGCAAAAAAAAAAAAAAAACTGAATAAATCATCTTTACATAAATATTTTCAATTGCTTTTTATACATAACCACGATGAATGTGATGTTTATGGTAATGTATACTCTTGCCATTTCAATTTTTTTTAACAGAGAATCCCATTACTGAGAAAGGTCTTGGATATATAACATGCTTTAAAATGCTTCAGAAACTGGACATATCTGGGACAAATGTGACGGTAACACAATTAAGAAGTTAACACCAATGAGTATGTTTTTATTGAGGTCTTGTATAATATTAGGAATCTCTTTTAGGTGAACGTGTCTTTGAAAGGGTTCTTCAGAAAGAATATGAGAATGGTCTTATCAGAAACCCCTTTGAAGGAGTTTGGACACTCTGATTGTAAGACTGAAGGCTGGGCTGAACAGGTAACAGGGAAGGTTTTATATCTAATTATGAATGCAATGCTGATGTTTAAATGTTTTATAATGGAAGCATCACTGATTTAAATTCTCTCACTATTCAAATTTGAATTAGGTAATAAACCAGTGGGAAATTACAGCTTCTGAAGTACCAAAGAAAGACCCCAAACCGAGAACAAATGCTCTGCGTTTCTGTGAGTATATTCATTTTATCTACATGTTCACTTTATCACAAAATATTATATTACTACTAAGCATTTTTGTTATTGTTATAATGATCTGAATTTGGATTATTTTAATTTTGTTCTTTAGATGGAAGAGAAAAGTTTGTCCGAGAGACACTAAACTCCTGCTCTGGGACGAGTGACAACACAAAGAAAGACAAAGTTGTGCCGATTCACTTTTCTAAGGTTGATCTCTGTGGCACGAGCTCAACAGCAGAACACAACTCACTTTCGTCAACAGTGGCAGCTGTTCAGAAGGGCAAGAAGAGGAGACTATCAACAGAGGAAGACCAAAGTTCAGCTCCTCTGTCAAAGCGCCAGTCTCTGTCTGCGGAGGACTTAGATCTTTTAAACAGTTATTGAGTGGACACAGACATGTGACATTCCTCTGTGAGGAACATGACTCTGAAATGCTTTTAGTTTGGATTCTTTACAATTAAAAACGGCTTATTTTTTTATTTTTGTACTCTAGTGTTTTTTCATATTACAAATAGACTGGCTGCAAAACATGAGCATGTTTACACAAATTACACATTATTAAGGCTGAAACAGATTTTAAAACATAGCAAAACAGTTACAGAAATGTCACTAAATGACTGAGGACACACACTACCAGACTTACAGTATGTACATTTCTGTGGAAGAAGTCAGGTCAAATCTGAACACTAGTTCTGACTTTATAGGCAACTAGCATGAATGACTTCAAACTTATGAATGATGTCCTATGTAACAACATTCATAATAACATTAAACAGTATTTGGCTTTGATACAGTCACTGATAATGTTTCTGTCCAGAATGGAACGGAAAGGAACTCTCAGAGAAGTGCATCTTACCTTTCTTTTCTGTTTCAGTCCTCTCTAATGTTGGTATACCAAACTGTCGCTGCTTGGAAAAAATTACTCTCAAACAACACAGAAAAATAGATAATATTCCTTATTCAATTATTCATTAAAGACTTATATAACCTAATTTCCTTACTCAAGGTTGAGTGCTGTTGGTATTTTTTTTTCTTTTTATGTATTTACTTCAAAAAATGCCAGTGTGCAATTCTTACATCTGTTATTCAGAAACACTCTTCAGAAGCCTAAATAAATGGTCAGAAGAGTGTTACAAGATGCTAACTTTTTAACAACATCAGCACTTCTATCAGCACATAAAATCTTTGTTGTCAGCATTGACATTCCCACACAGACACAGATCACGTCAGGTTTGACTAGTCCAAACAAATGACACATTAAAACCCTGCACTAACACTTATCTATTTAAATGAAAAACAAAACATGACAACAGAACACTTTTTAGTTGGTTTGTTTATTAATATTTAGAAGAAAGATCGGAGTGGTCGCAAAACATCTTGATTTACAATGCTTTTATTGACTTTACGACTGTCTCTATGGCAGTTCAAAAAATTTCCACTCACTGCAGCAGAGATATCTTGTACTAGAGCAAAAATCTAAACGTTAATGTCATTGTGCAACACGTTGTACCTCAAATCACAAGCTGCTACTGGGAACACTCAAAAACAAATAAGAGAAACAAGAAGACTTTGCCTCTGCAAATGGGCAGTAAACAGAAAACCTCAGATCCTACAGAGCTTTTAGTCTGATAACTAATGCCTTTTAAAGTGCCAAAACATCAACAGAATATATCCCCCAGAGTACACGCTTCTCAAATGTTAACAAAAGGAGAACCAAGAAACCCATAGTCAATGCGTTTGAAGCTATAACCACACCTCTGAAAGAGAAAACCAAAAGCTCGACCCATTTCTTTAGATGTTAGACTGGTTAAATGTTAGACTGATCCAGATTGACCTTTGATGGAAGAGGTCCAGCTTCCTGCTCCTCCACACCCGGAGATCTGATGATCACCAGAGAGGACTGCAGATACGGGGTCAGCTTCTGATCCTTCATGCACTCCATATCCCCATATATGCTTAGCTTCTGTTAAAAGCAGGAGAACATGTGGATCAGTTCGTTAAACAAAACCAACTAACCAATAATTGGCTAAACAACAAGCAGACGAGTGAATGTGAAGTGGTTTACCTCAGCAGGGACGTACTGCTCAACAGCAGTGGACACTGTGGCACAACAAATCCAGATCAGAACCAAGACAGACAGAACCAGAGTGGTTGTCAGGATCCAGCCAGGCAACCACGGGTTCCTACCGGTACCAAAAAGAAAACATGTTG
Source organism: Carassius auratus (assembly GCF_003368295.1). Taxonomy (NCBI): domain Eukaryota; kingdom Metazoa; phylum Chordata; class Actinopteri; order Cypriniformes; family Cyprinidae; genus Carassius; species Carassius auratus. The sequence goes on along the minus strand of NW_020523455.1, from coordinate 25,115 downwards.
CTTTATATTAAACACGATCAACAGACTGCAACATCTCATTAGAGATTCAGATCCAGATCGACATGTGACCGACCTCGAGAGACAGCTGAAGAGGTTGTAATCATCCTCAGAGTTGCTTCGATCGATGAACATGTCTCGGTCTCTTTCTTGAATGTATCTTCTTGGGGAGTCTTTATAAACTGGGTTTTTCATTTCCTGATTTACAACTGTTAATAATACAAGAGGTCCAATATCAGTGTTGAGATCTGGATACTACTTCTGTTAAGAGAATGATGCGAAGATGATGTTGTGGAAAGTGACACAGTTAAGTCAGCCTTTGCTGACCAATCATGATTGTTATTACATATTTAGACATCATAACATGTCATCTTAAAACTACTCGCCACTAGCAGCAGCAAAACACACTTTCTCAAAATAAAAGGTAGACTTGGCTCAAAACTACAAGGTCTTACTAATGGCACAGATATTACATGCTCAACTTCAAATGTCATCAAGAGATTAAAATTTACCTGTTTTCGGTTCTCTAAACATATGTTATTGACCTTATTGTGAATGGTTCATCCATGCATCCATGCACGCTTATATATATGTTTTTGTTAACATAACATTTGGAGCTCATCATTTTTTATCAAAATGTAATAACTGGATCATCTGGTTACATTTTTCAATCATTTAATCTGCATAAATCCCACCCCACTCCTACAATCAACCTCAGCTTTGCGTTCAGATCCACTTCCATCCAATGAACGACCGAACAACCATTTTAACAAATGATATTATGATTATTAAAGTCTGGAAACATGTAAAACAGTCATGAAGTGTGACACTTTCCAAAGCTTGCTAAATAATCATAGAGGAAAACATTGTGTGTGTTATGTGAAGTGCTCACAAGTGCTCGGTGAGTCCTCAGTCTCGTCCCTCTGGAATTCAAACTGAGGGATAAACTGAACTTGCGGCTCGGACTAGAAATGAGATAAAGCAACAATCTTGATCAATGACACTTTACTTTGCACAAGAAGTGTTTTACTACGAAGGGCCAAAATACATCATCATGACATTACCTGGAAAATGACCACTTTGCCATCATCTGCCTGGAGGTAAAATGTCCAGGATGAGGTGATGAAGCTGTGAGCTTGGCTCATCATGTCTTCCCAGAAACCCCTCACCAAGGTCAGTGGGTACAGGAGATGGATCCGGGGCATCATGGTCAACAACTTCCCACCAAAACAAACAAACAATGAGTGACTTCAAATAGCACACTTGTGAAATTCAAGTAGCTGACGATTGAAAACAGTAAACATGTAAAGCAATTATTCAAATGTTTTCCACACCTGCTCCATTCTTTGCTCTGCAAATGGCTGTTGACTCTGGCATCCTAGACTGCATGCGTACTGCTCCTCTGACTGGGTGTAGGCTTCACGACAAGCTGCAGGAAGTCAAACACACGGTTATCAACACAAGGATGAGTGAATGCTGGAGAGACTCAGACAGACAATACTTGAGTATTACCTGACTCGCATTCAGCTTTGGTTTCGTTGAGATCCTTGCTGTCACCCACGAACTGACAGATGGAGAAGAGACGACATCCTCTCTGACAGGCGTACAGCGCCTCCTCCTAATCACACAAACAACAGGCCAAATAAAGAAAGGCGTTTTTCTCGTTGTTATTGTTCTAACATTACAAAGCACAAGCTCCTAAAAACAGCAAACTAAATACAGACTAAACATCTCAATAGCGTTTCTTTGTTAGTAAACAGCCGTAGCTGGTTGAATGTCTCGCACTCACCCGCGGATAAGTGTGCAAACTGTAAGTCATCTGACATGTTTTATGACAAGACGCCGTTTCCCCCAAAACACCATCGAAGACGTCGGGAGATGCATATGTGCTCGTGAGTATGCAGCACAAACTCATCAAAATCCCGCAGGACTTTATTGCACTCATTTTTGAGAACGATCAAACATGGACTAAACGATTCTTCCTTGTTTGTGTGCTCGCGGAAATGTCGTGAGATCGAGGTCTACGCACTTCCTATACTGCGCAAGCGCCGTGAAGTCATCGCATAATGCTGCACGAGTAGTTTTAACAGGGCTTTTCAGACAAGGGTCCCTCAAAATGTTTAGGTGGGTAAAAACAAAAATACATTTAAACTAAATAATTTGGTACAAAATGAATTCACAAAAACTAGTTTAAACAATACATCTAATAGTACTATAGTGAATACTAACCATTTTCCAAATGTATAAATTAAATATTATTTATTTAATGCATTTAATTTTAGGATGAACATATTTGGGTGTTCATGGCATTTAAAACATTAAAAACCCCTGGCCTATAATGCAACTTTTATAAAATAAGTTGGCTATTTAATACACATGTTTATTTGGGATGCATTCACAAAAACGAAGCCATTTCAAAGAAAAGTCACATAAATTGTCTTTATTGAAAAGCAAACATCTATACAACTGAAACTTACACTAGTTTAATTTAAGTCAGTTTCAAGGGATCTAAAAACAATGACCAAAAAAAAAAAAAAAAAAAAAAATTATAAGACAATAGTTTTCATGTTGTTGGAGGATTGCACCAACCACTGCAGTTATTTTCTTTTCGGACACTTTGAACATCAAAGGAAGCTCCTAAATGACATTATAAAACACCCTATAGATGAACCTTGAACACTGTTCTTGTGCCAATGTGAGTGAGGTTCAAAAAGGAGGGGTGAAAGAGGGAATGTCCTTTCACACTGATATAGGATCTATCGGAGCGCTCTGATCGAGGTGAGGGTGACCTGCCGCGCCTACTGCTGCTACTTCGGGTGGGACTGGGGGAGGGACTATGCCTCCGTTTTCTGAGAAGGAAATAAAATTGTTTAAAAACAAACACAAGAACAATGTATTAAAAAATGAAGTAATGTTGCGGTATCTTACTTTTCTTTTCTGCCCGGGGTGGAGTCATCTTTGTCCTTCTCTTTGTGGGACACATCAGATTTTTCTTTGTCTTTTCTCTCTTTTTCTTTCTCTTTGTCTTTCTCTGTCTCTTTCTCCTTCTCCTGAAAAATGTTCAAAAATAGAGGTTTCCAACAAAATAGTAACAAAGTAATACTAAAAACAATACAAGCAAAAAAAAATTTTTTATACTAACCCGCTGTAGTAACTTGTCCCGGTAAAGCTCTACTTGTTCTTGAATACTCGGTCCAGATTTTTTTGGGCGTTTTCCAGATTCAAGCTCATCTTGAAACTTCATGACTTTCAGCTACAACAGACAAAGAAAAATGACTTGAGATCTCTTAACAGCTTTCAAGAATGTGAAGAATAATGTTTAGTACATAGGGATGGCAAGGTTCGCTGAAAAAAAAAAAAAACCGAACTGTTCGGTTCACCACACACGGTTCGGCACGCGCTGGGACAGCGGTTCAACTTAAATCTGACAAAGCATCTGTAAAATGGTTTGCGATTAATAGCACGTTAAACAAACAGGGTTTGTAACCTACAGCAGACATAGTCGACCGAACAAAGGCATACTGTATCAGTGCATTATCTTAAAGTGGCAGTCTTTATATTAATCGAACAGCAACAACAAAGACATCACTCACTGCTCTTGATTAAAAAGCTTTTGTAACTTTAATAAAGAACAATCTTTAATTTATTTATATAGTCAAATATGTGTTTCTGTTTTACATTTGATTGCTTTATTCAATTTCTGTACCTAAAATCTAATGCATTAAAAAAAAAAAGAAAAAAAAAAAGAATAATCACTGTTTATTTTATTTGTATCTTTACTCTATTGTATTTATTTGTGCTGTTGTTCGTAGTTAGAATTTTTTTTTTTTTTTTTTTTTTTTAAGTATAGTTTGTCCATAAACATAGCACATACCGAAACTGTGAAACAAACCAAACTGTTCCACTCCTATTAGTACATTTAGCATTTAGGTATACCTCGATTTCTCGTAGTTTGGCACGTTTCTCCTCGCTCATCTCAGAAAACTTAGCAGACTTTAAATCATATTCTTCTCTAACAGGATTACTGTAGGACTGCTGATCTGCAGCGCTGGAGCTCTTGAGAGAGTCTTTACTCTCAGTTTCTCGTGTTGCACTATAACAAGAATGTGAGAAGGGGGTTAAAAACATGAATTTCATCCTACAAAACCCAACAATTAGGACTCCCCCACCTATAAGAAATTTCTGAAATCCTTTTATAGAGAGTGCACTCATACCAGCAATTTCTAGGGATCTAATTATTTTAATTTATGACTATGAAATTAGCAAGGCATTCCTATGACCTTTCCATGATTCAAAGTCCACGAGTTTTACAAACCAAGTAGAACTAGTAAAACTTGCCTTGTTTTGCTTTTCTCAGGTTCATCGGGTAGATCAAAGATTTCCCATTTGGATGTGGTTACAGCTAAAAACAGAGAAAAATCATGGTTTGATTTCAAAACTCTCAAAACTTTATAATGCATATCCCAAGAGAAAATTAAACATTAGACGATGTCATAAATGGCATCTAGACTTACCTTGAGCCTCCAAAGCAGTACCATCCACTTCCTCCCATTTTGACGGGGCCACCTTAAAGCCTGGTTTTTGATCCACTGAAAAAGAAAAGAAAAAGGGCACTGAAAAACTAATTTCCTATGGAATTCGGCAATTGTAATTCTTACTTATTTTTATTTATATGTCCAGTTTACCAAGTGTATGAAAGTTAAATAAAATAGAATCAATGTTGTCAGCATTCTTACAAGGAACGCCATCTAGATCATCATCTGTCCCCTTGATGGGCATTCCATCCAGGTCATCAAGTGGTGCACCATCAATTGGCGCTGCATCTATGGGCATGCCGTCAACATCATCCAAAGGAGCACCATCCAGCTCCTCCTCCACAATAGAAGCACCATCAACGTCCTCCGACCTTTCTGGTTGCTGAGTAAAAACGAAATAAACATCCAATCTGTCAGTTCATGTCTAGATGAACTGTGACTCAACTCAAAACTGACCATTGCAAATCTATGAATCATCACTCAATCAGTCAATCTCTATGAAGCTAACCTCAGGTAACACGTCTACAGTCTCCTTTTCAGGATCGAGACTGACGAGGCCCAGGAAGATGTTCTGAAGTTTAATCAGGAATGGATCGGGATACACTGCCCAGTCTTCCCATGCACGGAAACAGGACATTACTCGTTGCTGTGAGGACCAAAATGTAAAAACATCAACTCCAATCTTTAAAACAGAAAACTATTGTGTGTTAAAAGAGCAAAATGGCGCACCTTGAAATTCTCGGATTGTAAATGGCCCTGTATTGTCTTATATGTGGCGTTTAGGTCAGAAAATACCTGGCAGAGTTTTGTTTCAAAGCTGTAAAATAATCAGAACAAAACACAATGAATAAACCAACAAACAAAAATAAATATTTGATTGTGCACTCAAAAATAATTCTGAGACTTACAATTTTCTGTAATAGGAAGCATTAGCAACTTTTGCAGATGAGTTATACAGCACATCTGACACCAAATATAACCTTGCAATCTGAGAGGGGACAGAAATGACCACGTAAGCAAAAGTCATGAGACCCATACAAAATACTTTCTTAATCGTAATTCTGCTATGTAAGAGTGACCTTCTTTGGCAGAGGTGTTTTAAGTATGGACAGAGACTCAGCAATGCATTCCACAATCTCTTCGGCTGCGTCAGCATGTGTGAGGCAGAAAAACATGGCGTCAGCTATGTCGCTCTTCCTTGGCGTGAGACCTCGGAGTAACTCCTCCAATTTATCCCTCTCGCTGCAGAAGAGGAGAATATTGAGTACACATAACCAACAATATTGGCTACAACCAAAAGCCTAGTAGATCCATACTAGAAGGACTGGAAATCTCCATAAAAATCCAGATTTTGATAGATAGACATACTTGTCTTTCAAAGCGCCCTTCTTGCTGATTTCATCATCTTCATCATCATCATCTTCATCATCACGCTCCTCGTCTTCAGGCGTGCCATGCAAATATGGGTTGAGAGGTGGCGGTCGCCAGAAAGATCCGTTCTTAAATATTCTGAAGTCTTCTGTTTTCCATTTTGTTGGAGAATCGCCCTGGGAGTGGAGATATTTTTAATATTTTACAGCTGAACACATTTCAATGAGATTCTGACAAGAGAATAAAAATAAAAAAGGCTAACCTGTAATATGGTGTATAACTTCCACCGGTAATAAACATGAGCAGGACTTTGATTTTCAAATAAAAACCTGTTGAATTTTAACAAAAAACAAGGATTGATTTAAGGACATTATCAGTATACAAGTCAACTCTAAAAATCACACGAATGCAATTGGAGTTATATTAAAAAAAATGTCCTTGCTCTTCCAAGCTTCATAATGACAGTGTTACTGTACAACAGACTAAAAGAAGTGCAATGAACTGCATCCATCCATACTAAAAAGGGCCTCACATGACTCCGGGGGGTGAATAAAAGCCTCCTTTAGTGAATCAATGCATTTTTGTAAGAAAAATATCCATATTTAAGATGTTATAAAGGGTTATAAATAGGGCTGCACGTTTTCAAGTTTTTCATTAACCGTTAACCGAGGCCCTTATCAGTTAATACTCGGTTAACCATAGTGTGCGCAAGGGTTTCCGTTGTCCGGTAATTTCCGGACATTGGCCGAAAAAAAAAAAAGAAATGTCCGACAAAATTTCATCTTTCCGGTCAAATTGTCCTATTAAAACTGCCTAATAATCTTGCCCACTAACACAATCTGAATTTGAGAATAAGCCTAAAATGTATAAAGCAAATATACACCGACCTTTGGCTATCTTATAAAGGAACAGGCTCTAGTAATAGTTATGTAACTTTCCGTGTTTAGGCGAAGGTAACAAGCAGGCTCCGCGGCCGCCTCGCTAAGGCCGGTGACACACTGGATGCGTGGCGTGAGCGCCGCGTGTCTGAAGCGTCCCAGAAGCGTCCCAGAAGCGTCCCAGAAGCGTGGCGGATTCTGTGTCTTTACACACCAGAAGCGTGCCTGACGCGGCGCTGGTGCGCTGCTGCTGTAGAGGGAGACCGTTGACAGACCAGGCTATGTCTTCATTACAACAATATATACTTTTTTCTACACACCTACACCTACGCCTACTGATAAAGGACATCGTCAAAAGTATTGACGGCGAAATAGATTATGTTTGACAGGTGCAATATTTGAAAATCGATAATTATTATTATTATTTTTTTATTACATTTATATCTGAATTTATGTCAACCTATAGACTTTCAAATATCAAAATATCAGGAATTCATATGTATTTGTGTAAAAAATGACATTTAAACACATTTTCCTATTACATTTAGCCTGGAAAAGCTTCCAACACGCGCGTGTCGCGGTAAAAATAGGCGTCGGTTCTATTTCTAGCAAGCAAGCGTTTGCCGCGCGGCTCGAGCCGCGCGTCTCACGCAGGCGGTCTGTAAGCTCTAACCTGTTAACATGGGAGCCGAATTAAAACCCGACACGCCACGCGGCTGAGACGCTTGCGCCACGCATCCAGTGTGTCACCGGCCTAAGGCTATGACTATGTTTGACAGGCACAATATTTGAAAATCGATAATTATTATTTTTTTTATTACATTTATATCTGAATTTATGTCAACCTATAGACTTTCAAATATCAAAATGTCATGAATTAATATGTATTTGTGTACAAAATGACAAACATATTTTCCTATTATATTTTGCCTGGAAACGCTTCCAACAAGGCGTCGGTTCTATTTCTAGCATGCACGCGTCTCACGCAGGCAGTCGACAAGCTCTAACCTGTTAACATGGGAGCCGAATTAAAAACAGACACGCCACGCAGCTGAGATGCTTTCGCCCATCGCCACGCATCCAGTGTGTCCTGACCGGCCTAATGATGCCCGGGTGTTGGCTGTTGAGATTACAACAACGAGGTGGTACTTGAAGAATATCTAAGCACTGTATTGCAATACTTGCATTTTGCCCCATCGCTCTCAATTTTAAAGTGCTCCAACGCTGTACTTTTTTTTGCCCGCTTCATATTAGAAAATGACGACTTCTTGTGGACATTACAAATGTCTGGGAGCGCTCTGGCGGTCTCTGGTGGTGCAAAAATGTATTACAACTAAATTCAATGCACGCCATTGACGTCACTTAACCGAGCAAAATGTTTCACTCAGTTACGCAATTTTTAACGGTTAATCGGTTAACCGGTTAACCATGGACACCCCTAGTTATAAACTGTCGTTTGTGCAAGCCGTCCTGGGCAGATGGCATAGGACGTCAGTGTAGCATTAGCTCCAATTAGAATATGCTAGTCTTGCAAGAACCAAAGTTTGTTTACAGGAGCAAAGAAAGCAAAGTTTCCTTTAGTAAAGGAAAACCAGTCTCCTCTTGTCTTATATCGAAATGCTCCGACATTTTTCTCGACAAATCCTCGTTTGTACTTCGAATTAATTTATTTTAGTTTGTCACAAATCATGCTACAGCGACATACTACGTCATCCGCCAGAAAGGCACTCTCTCATGAATATGCGTACAACAGTTTTATAACGTCTTAAATATGTATGTTTTTCATAGAAAAATGCATCGATTCACTGAAGGGGGCCTTTATTCTCCAACCGGAGCCGTTTGAAACACATATTTTAGATGTATGCACCTTATTGGACTTCTTTTGGACTATTAGACATGGGACTTGGTTCTATCCAGTGTTTGTTGATGGGATGGAAGCAGATCTAAATGTTAAATTGCAGGCAAAATGGGGCAAATGACTAAATGATTGATTCATTTTGAAAACAGGTTTGGGGAATTTTATTTTCAAAATGACTATAAAGGCTTGGAGTCAAACAAAAGTGTTTAAAATGCACTCACCTGTAGAGCGGGTTGTTGATCTCCCGGTTCATGATCATGGCTTCAAACATTGGACCTTCACGCACCACAAATTCGATCATTCGATGGATGAGAGAGAGCAAATTCCTACGAGAAAAACACAGTTAAAGCAAAACAGATTCAGCGCGATCACCAGCCACACCTAGACAACTGCTATTGCTACAATATGAGATCTGATGAAATGCAACATCCTTGCACTTACTATCCATGAGTCAATAAACATGTTTGAGCTTATAAGATTTAAAACTGACTGGCAGTGTGACAGCTGTAACAAACAAAACATTTAATTCCATAAACTACATCTACATCTGAGTCTCAGCCATAGCATTCTGCCCTTGTAACTTATTAAACGTGCTACTGAAATACTAAATGTGAGGCAGAGTGATAGTGATCTTTCTTGCTTTTTGACAATAGACAAGTGTGGATGGAGAGGGACAAAATCATGTAAGCACTTCTAGAGTCAGTTAAGGGATAGGGAAAACAACTGGCTTCCTGACTGGCTCGTGAAGTGGCCGATAAAATCAACAGATGATGTTTTTCAAATGTACTGAAACACAAATCACAAATATTGGAGCCGATCATACCAATGTCAGGTAATCATTCTGTATACTTTCCCCAATCCATCCTGTGACGCTTTTCTGGTCCCTCGCTGCTGCAGACAGTTCAACTTGTGCTGCTCACCAAGGCCAATGTCAAAGGTCACTGAGACTATGCGGATTGGGTGTCGCTTTTGTGCCATGCTACTGGGGCAGTTGAAGTGAGCAATAGCCAGAGGGATGGCACTAGGTGAATGCATGTTGTGTAGTGTTTTAGTTGCTAAATTAGTAGTGTCATGAATCACATCTGATGCAGTCTGATCAAATCTGAACAATTCTCTCAAAAACACCCAAACTAGTGGAACGACCTGTCAAGCATGCTGTAACATTGATATCTGATAATTATATTCTGTCCAAATGAAAAGCAAACATCCTACTTACAAACATCAGACAGAATTCAATCATAATGTGCACTACTGCCTGAAGTTGGGGGCTGGTAAGATGTTTTCAAAATAAGCCTCTAATGCTCCAAAGCTAAATTTGATTTTAAAAAGTTATATAGTGAAATATCACCACAATTAAAATCTCTTTTCCTGTTTTAATACAGTTTGATATTATTAAATACTGATATTAATAATAATGGCAAAATTTAAATAATTGGTAGCCATTACTCAGTGTTTCAGAAATCATTCTAATATGGTAATTTGGTGATGAAAAAAACATTATAGATGCCGAAAACAGTTGTCATGATTATTTTTGTACAAACTCTGATATACTGTCTTCAGTAAAAAAAAAACATTTAATTAAAATAGAAATATTTAAATATTTGCAATTTAATGAATACTTGCTGGATAAATGTGTTAATATCTTTGAAAAAATCTTACTGACCCCAAACTTTTGAATGGTAGTAGCACATAACAACAAAAACAATAAGGAAAATAAATGAAATAAAAATCACAGAACTCTCTACTAATATGAACTTGACCTGTCTGAATGGTATGATGCAAAACCTTAAAAGGGAAATGCAATGCATGTGTGTGCTTTTTATTGTTAGTCGCTTCTCCTTATTTTCATGCAAGGCCTCAACTATTGCTCACTCAAACCAGCCTCTGGTAGCATGGATATGGCCAATCTTTCAAACTACAGAGATGGGATAAGTTCTCTACATTTCATAAGAATTTGGAAAAAAAGAAAAACATGTACCTTTCTGTTGGGATAACCACTTTGACTATGGCTTGCGACAGAGTCTGGATATGAAGTCACATCAGATAATAAACATAGAATATATGTGAGTATTGTTAAAAAAGAAACAGGCATAACACTAAATGCAACATATACTCCAACAACAACAAATGTGTTCTACTTGGTCAGTTTTAAAACTTGACTGAACACATTCCTTAAAAAAATGCAGTGAAATACATACATCATCTGCATCCGTAATATATATATATAATTATTAAAAATCTCTTTACATTTCTTCAAACAGACAATATCAAACGTGTACAGCTTCATCCTAACTTCCAGCCAAAACCAATAAAATGTCTTGTGCAATGAATAATCTACACTCCAAAAGACTTACCGGTACAATCAGCATGGTACACTTGTAATTTATATGATTGATCTATTTACAAAAAATGCTAATTGCTAATTTAGAAAATGTTCATGATTCTATGGGCAAAATATTTTTTCACAAAGAAGATCAAACCAAAAAAAGGTCTGTACCTCTTTCACACCAGCAAAATACATTTATATAAACAATTCATTTCTCCTAACTACTTTTATGACCATGCTAACCGAAATTGTTTTGTCCCACGTATGCCAAGTTACCTTCTCAAACTCCTCTTTGCACTTTGGAGGGGGAGGCATAGGAGTGCTGGGATTCTTCAGCCTCTCTCTTGGCTGGGCATTGAAGGGCAGTCCAGAGGGTGGAGGCGGGAGGGTGTGCTCCATCATTGAAGGTGGAATGTAAATGGGGTGAGGAGGAATTGGTACACCTTTGCCCCATCCCAGTTTCATTTCAAAATTCATTATCATTTTGCCTGAAATGGACAGCATTTGGCAAATTCTTCAATGGTTTTGTGAGAGCAGGATGGCCAATGGGCAAAAGAAAGCTCATATAGGCCTATATGATATCATACTATTTCAAGACAGGCATAATTTCTACAAGTCAATTTATATTTAATATTTGCTAAAAAAAAAAAAAAAAAAAAAAAAAGACCCCTTAAAATTGGATGGAAAATGGAAAATTAAATTAAATTTAGATTGCAACTTAATTCTGTAATCTTATTATTGTTTTTATCACAAATAAAGAAGTTAATAATCATCAATATGAAAAATTGTAATATAGGTGTTGTATAGGCATAGAATTTAAACTTCTGACTCCTATCTGCAAAAATGAATAACTTGTGATAAAAAATGCTGAATATTGTTTGATATATTGCATTACATCATCATGAACAAGAAATATATTTACCATTTAAATGTTTAAGTGCACGTTCAGCATCTCTCCTCGTCATGAAGGCTACAAAACCACAATTCCGTTCTCTGGCCCTTTCCTCATCAGTCCTGGGCCACATGATTTTCACACTGGCTAATGGTCCATAGCGACCGAATTCCTGACAGAGCATCTCCTCATTCATCTGGAGCGTGAGAGAGTGTGTTTTAGCATGAGAAACTGGTTACAGACATTACCCAACAACAATTCTCAGGAGAAAAAAAATAAAAAACACCAATTACCTGAGGATTTATGTTCCCCAAATAGAGATTCGTAGTTGTCGGATCACCAACATCGTGTGAGCCAGGAGCACAATCGTCCAAAACTGAAAAGCAACATAACAGCCCTGAATAACAACTGACGTTTTTACCAGCTCTTCTTCCATGATGGGATACATAAACAGCAAAATGGTCATTGCATTACACAGTATATAAAACAAAATTACCACTGGACGGACGGTTTCTTCGTGAAGAACCATCCGCTAAAAGCAGAAGAAAAGCAGTGTGAATTTTGTTTCCTGAATTTAAAAAGCGTATAGGCTGCTGAATTTTTGGCAGTGGCCAAAACATGTGGGAGGGGCACAAACTTCACTGGGTCCAAGAGCGAACGTAGGGGGAAGCTGACTGTTTTGGTGAGAAGAAAAAAAAACAACAAAACAAAAAAAAAATACCATCAATAAAGAACTTACAGGATCGCTTTCCTTCCATTGTGGGAAGAGGCTCAAAACGACTGACTCGGCCCTTCAACCGGTGCCGTTCATCACGCTCCTCCTGTATCCTAAAAAAACAACAGCAGGTTACACTGGAAGTCATCATTTTAAAGGTGCTGTCATTTGTTGATTAAGAATTTAAAGAACATCTACTGTTTAAGTTCTTCTTTGAAGAGTTCAAGGTTGCTCTTTTTCTTTTCTTTGTCTCCCTTCTTGGATGCCTAGCCAATATAATAGAAAAATAATGGGTTATATGACAAAATATATGCTTTAAAAGAAGATCAGATAAAAATAAGTGACAAAAGACTCACATTGCGTTTATCTAATGATAAAAACTGTGGTGGAGTTTCCAAAGGTAAAAAACTTTTAGCCTCCATAATCCTTGATTTTGGTTTGTAGAGCTTTCCTTTTTTGTCATCAGCTGCCGCTTCCTCTGTAACAGACACGTAACAAAGAATCAAAGCACATACAATAATCATATCATTATTATATCATATAATAAATATCATATAATAAATCATATAATACAAATATTTGCATCATTTAAAAGAAAGGTCAAAGAAACATTAATCTATTGTCAGTCTGTAAGATCAATTAATTTGGTGAAATTCATTCATCACACTTTTATTCTGCAAAGATGCATTAAATTAATGAAAAGTGACTGTAAAGAGTGTATAATGTTACAAAATGAAAACATGAAAAGTTCAAATTGAAATAAATGCTGCTTTTTTTTAATTCATCCTGGGGAAAAAAGTGTCACGTTTCCAAAAAAATATTATGCAATATTTATGCATTTACATTGTTTTATGTTGGAACTCAAAAAACAAACATTGATCTCGGATAAAAAGATCAATCTGTAACATTCACATGATAATCCTACCTTTAGTAGCATTAGCAATCCCACCACGTACAAAGGTCTTGACCTTTCCTTCACCTCCCTCAAACGCAGCGAGGAATTCCTCATAGATCTCCGCTGCTGCCCTTTCATCCTCCTGTGAAAATCACAGATCGTGGCAGACATTTATTGTAGTGGAATAATATTAAACTTGTACTGTCAAGCTAGTAGACAGGACAAAATGAAAACAATGTGTTCTAAGAAGAAAAAGAAAATATCCAACATTCTATATTCACATGAATTCCAGTCTTTAGACCTAATATTCTTACCTTCTTCTTGAGTTCATCTTGCTCTTTCTTACTTAGTGTTCTTTTTGCAACTGCCATCTTGCCGATACTGAAGGCCTTTAACTTACTTTCCAATAAAGCCTGCATGAAAATGATTAATTATGCAAATCAGAGATGATCCATAACTTTCCTCTTATCACAGAGACCTTTAGTTTCTTGGAAGAAAATAAATATTGATGCATTTATATACAGTCCAAAATGCACAAAATTGAAAACAAGATGTAGTAAAAAATAATGAATGCATCCATATTTGGTAATGGTTTGTTTAGGTTCTACTAGTTAAAGATGTAACTGTTTGCCGTGAATAAAGAAGTGCACTTTCCAGGATAGTATCACGGAGCACATCAGGACAGATGAGCTGTACTGGAGAATAAACCATCAGAACAACCATGTAGGCTACATATCAGCTGTGTTTCCATTTCTGTTGATACGTTCACGTGTCTAGTAACGAGTGTGATCATGTTAGCATACAAATATGCGCAATAAAGACACTAACAACGCTAATAAACCAATCCATCTCCTCTCTACAGGAGCATAACGTCCAGAAATCAGTGTAATACAGTAATATTTGCAGACTACGCTCGTGTTAGCCATGTCAGCAAACAATAAAAAGGCAAGTTCTGTGGTGGTGTAAAGGTTGTAATCAAACATAATATAATGAAATCAAATGCAGCATATACGGCCAACAGATTTGAGTCTGTTCATGTGTATTTCAGAAACGAAATCTGTGCAGCCGCCGGTTGTCGAGCTAACTGCACTGCTAGCGAGTTAGCATCACAACCGACCAGCTCAATAGACCTTTCTCATATCACAAAGCGACACACTACCGATTAAAACTCAATATTATTCCGCTCTTATAGTCATCAACAAGAAAGATCTGTTTTAATATACTGATATAAAGTAGAAAAATAAAAAAAATACCTTAGAGTTGGCTTTCTGCGCCCCACCTGGCGTTTTGTCCGCCATTTTGCCAAACTCTGTGCAAGCGCATGAGGCGCGTTCACGCTCTGACTCCCAACAGTGAACGAGTCTATTACTGAAGACCGCTCTGATCTGAATCAGTCTGTATGGCCTGCGTCCCAGTGTGTATACTATCCATCCCAAATTCTATGTGATCATAGTAGTCATAGTTAATGTTACTTAGGTCAGATAGGGTGGAGAATGTGCACATTGGGACGCAGGGATGGTCTTGTCTTTTGAGCAGTCTGTGTAGTGAACTGGTATAGTTATGTGAACTGTTATTGATGAACAAGATATCCCTACTGGATTTCAGAATGTCCTTTTAAAAGAATTGGTTTGTACAACGCATGCGGGCTCTGGGACTGGTTTACATTTACGCACCTCCTGTGCTGATTGATTTGCAACAGGACATGGCATTCAAGCCAGTCCAAATAATTATTTTGCCACTGTAAATTCATTTTCAATATACTAATATTCTTAGGCCTATTGGAACTTTCAGTGACTTGTAGCTTCAGATTCTGTATAAAGATGTAATGCTGCATAAACGTAGTAGGGACTACTAAAATATGGCAGATCTGACCCACCAGAAGATTTGCCTCTCTGTAAAGGAAATTACACATTAGCCTTCACAGTTGTCATGACATTAATTGATGTACAGTTTTCATATATTTACTCATTTCATGTTTCTATATTTATAATTTTCAATACAAAATGTTATTTTCATTACATTACAATATATGTGCAACAGTAGTCCAAATGTATCAATCTATGCACCTTTTTAAAGTACATTAGTGTTGTCAAATGAGTAATCGCATCCAACATAAAAGTTTGTGTTTGCACAATATATGTGTATGTACCGTAAGTGTGATTTCACCAAGTGCAACATGTTCCGGGATCAACACCCTTGTTGATCCTAAAACAACATTCCAATCAACCAATCAGAATTGAGATATAACTTTTCAGAAAATATCTGTTTTAGGCTTACAACCAGAGTTAGGTGTTTCTACACCCTTGTTAATCAGATATAATTTCCCACTGATTTTAGGAATAAATTATGGGTAGGGGTTAGGTTCAGGGATTGGATTAATTCTATATTTTGGGACAATGTTGATCCAGGATCATCAGAAGATGTTGATCCAGGAACGTGTCTTACTTTTAAAATCACGTATGATTTGTATCTTAATATTTATGTATTTCTTAAATATATACATATGATGGTGTATTTATAAATGTAAATATGTTATATATATATTATAAAAAAAATTAATCCATTTTACAGCACTGAAATATATACACAAAATTACAAATGCAGCTTCTGTGCAAATGGTAATTAAAAAATATGAACAATTTCAATTCACAAAATACATGTAAATATATAATTTATGTAGACAGTGAGGTAGGTGTTGTTGTACAAATGAAAGGAAAACTGTTTAAGAAAACTGATAATAGGCAGCATAAAGGACCTTTCAATCCCTTGAATGAGTATGGTTGAATAGCTTACAAATCACTCTTTATGTAGTATTACACATTAGTAAAGCATTAGTAGCCCATAAGAAATCCAATAAAGCTGATCATATTTTCTGACAGTGAGACAACAAAAATGTATTCTGTGTTTAATTTACCCAGTTTCAATATTTAAACAGTACCCTCTTTTAATATTCATGCAAATATTTTATTTGTTATAAGCATTTTAACAGAAGTTTCAGATTTACAGTATCATGTAGTTGAGGTTGCTGACATATTTTTACAATACTACTTCATGATAACCTTGCGGGAGCTTGAGACACGTGTCAAAAAAAACATTGCACATGTGAAAAAAAACAAAAACAAAACAGTAGAATTCAAATTTCAACATATTTTCAATTGATTTTATTATTACAAAACTCAAAAACATCCCTCTCACTAACCAAATACAAAAAAATTAAAAGGTTGACCTTTAACCGATCTGTTTAAATTGATCTATAAGCATTAAAAACTAACTCAAATTATGTATTTTGTTTCAAATTTCACAAATTTTACTCCCCTTGATAGCGTTATGCAGACTGGTTTGTAAAAAGAAAGACATAGGAAATATGATTTTCAAAAGACAAGTTGCTGTCTATTATAACAACCAGATGACTGAAGAGCATCTTCCTCTGGACATACTGTGATAACTAGGAATTACACAAGCTTCAGTCTGAATCCAGCCCTTACAAATACCTGAGATGACCGAACACCTGAGAAGAGATGATGGAAGCCCTTCAGAGCCAGAGGACCTCAGATGATGCCAACCCTGAAACAACATAAACTAACAAAGTTTGGCTGCAACAATACTGTAATCATTGTTGTTACTGTATGTCATTAACTGAATTTTACTGTACATTTCTGCCATATCTACATCAATTTGTCACCACTGACAAGCTACTAGTAAATATATTGTACAAACTTAATTTTCTGTAAAGCTGCTTTGCAACCAATCGTGAAAAGAGCTATACCAATAAACTTGAATTCAATTGAATAGAGTACTATATGAGTATAACATGAATGTATTTTCAACCCAAATTAAAACTCCACTAGAATAATAATAAACAGGCAGCTTTACATTTGTTGAAGGATATGTGACTTCGCTCTTGGCATTCACCGCGTGCCTTAATTGAAATACATTAAATCAAGGTCCACTGTGAACACGTACAGCGAGAGCCTGAAGTGCCATGAGAGATTCATCTGGGCCTGATGAAAATCTGAATCATAGATTTAGGAGGATGTACATCATCTTGATAATCAACACACCGCAGGCCAGATTGAAATCATATTCTGCCAAAAAGTGTATTAAATCAAAAGCCTTACTTAAGGCCTATTTAGATATTAATCTCATCCTGGTTAGATAACACTGAATGTTTCCTTATCTGTTGAGCCACACTGATGGACAGAGCACACAGCCACGGGCAGTGAATTCAGAATGCCTGCACATCCAGTGCATCAAATGCAGCCTTCTATCCCTGTAACCTATAAAACATCAAAATCATAACAGTTTAATTATGATGGCAACCAGGCCTATTCCACTTGCAATATACAGACTAACGTCGAACATTGGACAACAAACGCAAATACATCCCCAAATACATACCTCATATTCAACATTAATAGAAAAACGTATTATTGATAACGATATCCACTAAATAAATCGTGCCACATTCATAAAGTACTTGTTAAATCCCACTGCAGTCGGCGGCCAGCATCCGTGTTAATACCCTGCATCATCACTGCATCATCCCACAAGGGTGGATGAGCCTTATTTATTATCTACGTTTATTTTACGATTTAGTTCATGTACGTACCTCCGTGGAGCCACGCACACCTGTTCATATCGCTGCTTAATATTAAAGCGGACTTTCAAATAAATGACGAGCCAACGACATATAAATATGGAAACTGCGCCGAGTGCTACATTGCAAGGGGACGCGTGACGTCACCATGCAGACAGATGTTCAATCCCTGCGTGCTTGAGTTTAGCTATAGGCTATGTTAGCCAACAAACGATTGTTTGATTATAACCCTTAAATGACAATAATGGTAGGCCAATAGCTAGTATGTCTTATTTTTTCATTCATTAAAAAAAAGTAGCTGTTGGGACATTAGAGGTTGTACAAGTTATTACATTTGAAATAGTTACATTTTGCTAAGATTGATGTGTTGACATCCACAGTAATGTTGTCATAGAATTTAGCACAAATACAAAAATGTGCAGGGAGAGTCCAGGGGCAGTTGCAACAATAATTAAAATGTAAATAAATCATTCTTGAAAGTAATTTTGCCATTTCTTTATTTTATTTGTGCACAACAGGGTCTTCACTTAGTTATAGAAATATGTAATGACATTTATAAAGACAAAGACTACTAAGGAAAAAATAAATACAAATTCCAAATTAAATAATTGCTAAAAGCTTAACTGGCAAAAAAATAAAATAAATAAATAAATAAATAATAATAATAAATAAATAAAATTAAAAATTAAAAAATTTATCCTGACACAAAATGACCAGCACATCACCAGCACATGTGAAAGTGTGAATGAATACCAGTAAGGTATAGGGATAGTTCACCCCAAAATGGAAATTTGATGTTTATCTGCTTACCCACAGGGCATCCAAGATGTAGGTGACTTTGTTTCTTCAGTAGAACACAAACAAAGATTGTTTAACTCAAACTGTTGCAGTCTGGCAGTCATATAATGGAAGTGATCGGGAATCACGGCTTTGAGAGTCAAAAAAACATACACAAACAAAACCAAATGCATCCCTGCGGCTCGTGATAATACATTGATGTGTAAAGACACAAATGATTGGTCTGTGCAAGAAACTGAACAGTATTTATATTGGTTTTTACCTCTGATTCACGGCAATGTCTGAATGTAGCCTGTCTCTCAAATGGACCATTGACACTAAAGCAACGTTCACTTGCAGAACGCAAGCTTCTAGAGGGCACATAACACTGAAGTAATGCAATTTATGTTAAGGGGTGCAGAGCATGTAGTGGTTTTGTAGGCAAATATTAATGCCTTGAATTTTATGTGAGCAGTTATTGGTAGCTAGTGCAAACTGATAAACAGAGATTTTCTCTGATGAAGCTCCCTTCGGACTGTTTGGGACATCAGGAAAATCTATTGTTTGCAGAACAAAAGGGGAATGCTACAGTGAGTCCTGTTTTGTGCCAACAGTGAAGCATCCCGAGACCATGCATGTGTGCGGGGTTGCTTTTCGACCAAGGGAGTGGGCTCCCTCATAATTCTGCCCAAAAACACTGCCATGAATAAAGAATGGTATCAAAATGTCCTGCAAGAGTGATTTCTTCCGACAATCCATGAGCAATTTGGTGATGATCCGTACAAATTTTTTCAGCCTGATAGAGCACCATGTCACAAAGCAAGTCATAAGGAAGTGGCTCAAAGATCATTACATTGACATTTTGGATCTGTGGCCAGGCAACTCCCCAGATATCAATCCCATAGAGAACCTGTGGTCAGTCCTCAAAAGGCGAGTGGACAAGCAGAAGCCCACAAATTGATGGTCAATTCTGAGAGCTCATAAGGCAAGAATGGATCACCATCAGTCAGGATTTGGCCCAGAAGTTAATATCCAGCATGCCAGAGCAAACTGCAGAGGTTATGAAGAACAACATTATAAATATTGACTCATTATAAATTTTTTTTTGCCAATAAAAGTCTTTAAAATATATGATATGCTTATCATTGTTTTTCAGTATACCATAGAAACATGTGGAAAAAATTCTACAAATACTGAAACTGCAAACAGCAAAACACAACATTTATGTCACTGCCAAAACATTTGGCCATAACTGTAATATGCAAAATGACGATGCAATATGTAAAATGCAATGCATTTCTGTATTTAAATGTACAATTTCCCATACATATGTGCAACACAGTGCAAAATGTTAAAAAAGAAAAAAATATTAAAAAAATATTGTGTTTTACTGTAACGGACTAAAATGTGACAACATCACCCACTATTGTGTTAAAATTATTTTCTAAATAATAGCGTTGAAAATGGACAACAAGATGATTAAATCAATTTACATTCTGGTTTCTTTGTTAGGGATTCTGAATAATGTATCTTCCATTTAATCTGTCGAGAGACAATTCAGTCTAAGTTGTCGGTTTAATGTTTGACGAAACTTGACCTGTACAAAGGCGAAAAAAACATTAGCCGATAGTTGTCACTGTGATGTGAGGGGCTCATTCCCTGCCCCCCTTTTACGTAATAGCCTACCTCTGCTCAGAGACCGCGATGACATTCGATGGACTCGCGCAGTTATGAAGTCTGAAGAAGTTGACACCATCGAAGAATTAAACAGTTTGCCTGTTGATTCTATTCGAATTGCACCGTATTTGTCTGAACTGAAACAAAAAGCAGCAGCAGAAGTTAGCATTCGACACTTGAATTTGACGGAAACTTTTTTGATACGGTTTCTGCAGGCGAGAGACTTTGATGTGGTACTGGCGTTCAAGGTTTGTAGCATTTCTTTAAACGATGATCGAACTCGACATGATATTAACTTGTAAACAGAGGTGGAAAGTGACGAATTACATTTAGGGTGGGTTACACCAATAAGATTATCAATAATCTTACATCTAGATTATATCAAGGTTTATCTAATATTTATGTTGCACCAAACTTCAAACCTGGTTTAAAAATAAGTAGGTTTACATTTAAACCATCATATTAATCCTGAATTTAATTGATAATTAAGATTGATTAACTTTTTTGCTCCATAACTTTAAACTCAGATTTAAATCTCAGTTAGGGATTCATTTTAAATTTACAGATGAGGCAGTTTATATGAAATAATAAAAAAATAATGAAAGTGCACCTACAGTTATATTATGTGGCTGATTAAACAAAGAAAACAATAGAGGGTGTGTCATGAGCTGTTTATTACAAATAAAAAAGAAAATAAAAGAGCACTGAGCTGGCACATTAACGGGCAAATAAATTGCACTGTCAAGGTCCAGAAAAGTATGAAAGACATCGTCAGAATAGTCCATCTGCCATTAGTGGTTCAACCGTAATGTTATGAAGCAATGAAAATACTATTTGTATGGGAGAAAACAAAAATAACGACTTTATTCAACAATTTGTCTCCTCTGTGTCTCTCTGCATCACTGTAGCACCATTTTGGAGAATATCCACTAAACGCAGGCAGCGTACACTCTTCTGTACCAGGAGCGCTTCACAGATGCACTGGTTTTATTCAAATCAAAGCGTAGTAGAACACACATAGAAAATTTATCCTTGTGTCGAGAGGAATTGTTGAATAAAGTCGTTATTTTTGTATTCTTCCTGTACAAAGAGTATTCTCGTTGCTTCATAACTAAGTTGAACCGCTGATGGCAGATGGACTATTCTGACAATGTCTTTCAAACTTTTCTGGACCTTGACAGTGTAATTACCTTGGCAGTCAATGGAACAGTCACAAGCCTCCCGGTTTTCATCCACAATATCTTAAATTGCGTTCCGAAGATGAACGAAGCTTTAACAGGTTTGAAACGACATGGTGGTAAGTGATTAATGACAACATTTTCATTTTGGGGTGGAGTATCCCTTTAAGATTTGTCCCAAATAATATTCTAAATTAAAAAAACGTAGCAATGGCAAATTATTGATGTTGAATTTTTTTTTCATCCAAAGCTTTTGATTAACTATCATAAATGGAGACAAGAATGTCCAGAAATAACAGCCGACCTGAAGCCATCATCCGTCATAGGACTTCTTCAGAACAATTACCATGGAGTTTTGAGATCACGGGATGATGCAGGAAGTCGCATTCTTATCTATCGGATTGGCAAGTACATGCACAAAATTTTTTTTAATTGTTGTTTTGTTCATTATAATGGAGAATATCACAAAATTCAGTTGTTTTTAGGTCAGTGGAACCCCAAAGAATTCACAGCTTATGAGGTTTTCCGTGTGAGCCTCATTACTTCAGAGTTGATTGTTAGAGAATGGGAGACTCAAAGAAATGGACTCAAAGCTATTTTTGATCTCCAAGACTGGTGCTTCGCACATGCCCTGCAGATAAATCCTTCCTTGGCAAAAAAGATATCTTCTGTGCTTACAGTAGGTATCCATTAAAAAATTTTGCCTGAAAAATGTAGAAAGACATCACTTATTCAGATTTCTGTAGAAGATCTGACTTTAACTTCTCCGGAAATACTTGCATATCAATGTCTTGTTTTTTTTTTTTTTTGATATTTTTCTTATAGCAACCTTTTAGTTTTAATAAAAAAAAAAACTGTACATTAAGTATTACATTAAGTACATACAGTATTGATTAATTTAATGCATTGAACAAAACATCAAATCTGTTTTGAAGGACTCCTTTCCTTTGAAAGTACGTGGCATCCATTTGATAAATGAGCCTATTTTTTTCCGTCCTGTCTTTGCCATGATCCGTCCATTTCTTCCAGACAAAATCAAACAAAGGGTTAGTAACATTTAAGTACATACATGTGAAATTTTAAGGTGAGTCATTTTAAAAGATTAAATATACATAGTGTGTTTTTATTTATAGATTCATATGCATGGGAGTTCTTATGCCCGAAGTCTCAGCAATTTCATTCCGAAGGCTATCCTCCCTCCTGAATATGGAGGAACCGGACCCAGCATAACTGAAGTGTGCCAGGATTGGACTGAGTACATCATGCAGTCTGAAGACTATCTCCATAGCCTCTCTATAGATTTAGGTGGAGGGGATGCTTCTCAGTCATCTGCCTATGAGTGATTAAAATGAAGGTATTTCTTACCATGTGCACTTTGTGCTAGATGATGTAACACATTCTGGTGGGCGGGTTACATACTCTCTTTGAAAATCGGGATAATTTTGCTGACTTAAAGTAATAGTTCACCAAAATGTATTTTTATGTATTCACCCTCAGGCCATTCAAGATTCTCCACTAGAACAGATTTGGAGAAAATGTAGCATTTCAGGTTAATACAGTGAATAGGTGAATAGGTGAATAATACAGTGAATAGGTGCCATAAGAATGAAAGTTTAAAGAGATGTTAAAAACATCAATGTAATCCACAAGTAATCCGTGCGACTCCACTCCATCAATCAACATCTTTGGAAGCAAAAATCTATATGTTTGCAACAAATTAATCAAATCTTTTTTCTAAAAACGTCAAACTGTTGCTTTCAGCTAAAATAAGAGTACTATAATATTGCTTTCTCCATTGAAAAATCATTTAATCTGAATAAGTAGAGAAATATGCACAGATTAAGCTCTTTTTAGAGGTGAAAAAAGTACAAAATAATACAAAACAAATTCTTGGTGGATGGCCTGAGAGTGAGTTCATTTTTGTTTTTTGGGTGAAATAATCCTTTAAATTGTAAAGCATATTAGTGTAAACATGTATGTTTTACTTATATACTTTTACTTTATCTTTATCTTTTTTTCATATTGCACATGAACTAATGGTGCAGCAATTTAAATTGTCTGCAGCTCTTCTAACATTCCAGACTGGATAAAAAAAATAGGAAATTAATATTTTTGAATAATTTTATTGAATTCTATACGTCACAGACATTCATTGCAAACATGA
The DNA here is from genome assembly GCF_003368295.1 of Carassius auratus. Taxonomy (NCBI): domain Eukaryota; kingdom Metazoa; phylum Chordata; class Actinopteri; order Cypriniformes; family Cyprinidae; genus Carassius; species Carassius auratus. The sequence continues at coordinate 1,255 of NW_020523455.1, read as the reverse complement.
TATACCTCTGAAGATACAATAGAGGATCATAGCTCAGATATTCTTTTTGCCTTTAGAAGAAGGATTCCACGGTTACTTTTAAATAACACAAGTAGTGTACAATGTTGTGCATGCCCAAAATATCAAAGTGCCTTTCTTCTTTTCCTTGTGAACTGTCAATGCTTTTATTGTTGTACTTTCTTAACAATGGACATAGCTCAGGATATGTTACATAAGTCTCTGTGCTTCTGGAAGTTTGATAGCAATCATCATGACTGCTTCATTATATTGATGCTCTTAAGTCAAATGATCGGTAATGTAATTGTTAACTGCAGCATTTATTAACATTTGCTGCTTTTTAAAAAGCTGAAGACATGTACATTTTAGTCTGCACCAAGTGGGCCTATAAAATAGCACTTTGGTCTAATGCCTTTTGCTCTGACTCTTAAACAAATATAAACAGAAGCCGATGACCTTACTGGAACTCTTCATGTTTACAGATTTCCTTAAATGTGAATTTCTGAAACCATGTATATAATCTAGTTCAGTTTATTGCATTATTTCTGTCAGACATGGTGTCTAAAGACTACTGTTTTACATTTTTAATTGTGCTGTCCCTCACTTGTAATCAAACTATGACTATTCATTTTTTTTTTTACGTAAATTATCATAATGATAAAAAGTACACAGACATATTAATAACAATGTGCAACTTAAATAAAACTTGGCAGCAAACAATTGCAAAGGTCACTGCGTGAAAGTCTTTCCCCAACTGATTTTTGAAATCAATATTATTATCTGCCAAATTCAAATTGGGTTGGCTATGGTGAGCACTCCATTCCTTGATGTTTTATTTTATTTTTTATTTTAAATCTTTTAAAATTCTTTTTGTATCCCATTATCTTTTTATTCAATTAAATTTGTAAGATTAAACAAAAGGGCATATATTATTAATAGTAACATGTCACTAAAAAATCAATTTAAAACCACAGTTTTGTAGTCTGTTCTTAAAACGTGAAAGTTCAGTCTCCAGGGGGAAGCGAGATTTTCCTAAAACAACAATCTCTCCTTTTGTTGAGCCATTATCCTATGTTTTTTCTAGGGGGACTATCTGTATTCATTCTGTGCACATTACCTTAGCAAATCACACTTTAAAAAAGCTGGTAAGAAGACTGATACAAAGAAATGACGACTTTACGCCAGTTCTTTCAGACAGACACTCTAAGAATATTGTTGAATCGTTTAGGCAATAATTGCACGCCCTCTGCTGGTAAAA
>NW_020523454.1:0-75545 GCF_003368295.1 Carassius auratus | reverse complement strand
CTTCTATCTAATTACATTAGCATTCCATGGCTCCTGCTGGTCGTAGATGTGAATTTGGGGCAGTTAAGACTGGGTTTGTCTCACTGAAATTTTAAAAGATGTTATTTTGTCATCCTCTAGTCCTTATCAATTATTTACTCATAGTGATACCGTTCCAGCTTAAAAATAGCAAACAAGGTACTCCATGGTATACGGTTCCGTGTGTGTGTGTGTGTGTGTGTGTGTGTGTGTATCACTGAATGATGGATGGGTTGGAAAGACAAAAAAGGTACAAAAGCTGTCAACTGAGCAGAACATTTGTACCTCATTACCCATTATGGGTGCATATCAGTACAGGTACATATTAATATCTAAAAGGTACATATTAGTTGGTACATATTGTACAAGCCCCAATGACAGCTTTTATACCTTTTTTCCTGAGAGTGTAGATAGATGAATACTGTAGGTGTGTAGATGCATGGATAGAACTCTAGATATATACATAGATCTCTTTATTCTTTATATATAATTTAAAAAGTTGTTTCTGAGAATCTTTGCATTGTTAGACAAAGACGATCTTAACCTAGTTAAACATCAGTTGGATTCAGATAGATGAGACGTGTAAGTAAAGGCTTCTGAGACATGATGAGGTTTGAGGAGCCCGTGGAGCTTCCTCTCATCCTGTGTTCTTTCGTCTCCCTCCAGGCTTTAGTCTCTAATGAATGACAGAGAGAGTGATGGGGGCTGGAAGAGGAATTGAACAATATAGTTTGCTCTCATTCTTGTTTCCCGTGATTTACTGTCCTGGTCAATGCTGTTTTTGTTTTTAGTATTACTTTCTCCGCAGATGTTTTTTTTTTTTTTATCATAGGTCATGCGATATTGAAATGACAAACTGTGGCTTTCTATTGGGTTTTCGCTTTATAGCCATCACATTGAAAAAAACGTAGAAAAAAATGTGATTTTTTTTTTTTTTTTGCAGTCTTGGGTAGTGATGGGAAAATCTGATTCTGAAAATTGCATCATCTACACGGAAACCAATTTTTTTCTTGCCTATAATTACGGCATATTGCTTTTTTTAGGTGTTTAGGCAAATTAACTTTCCCCCCTTTTTTCATTAACAGTCAGTAAACAACTATGACAAATTGCTTTGAATGCTCACCTTTTGTAGGTTTGTGCTGGAGCTCAGCAACATTGACACTAGTGATGCGTGGGTCATCTCATAACCCGGGTTGGGGCGGGTAAAGAAATTGTCACTTTATTGTGGGGTGGGTCATTAAAAACAAAACAAAAAAAATCCATATATGTTGTAGTGTTGGGCGATATGGTCATTTTTCAAAACAGATCAGATCGACGATTCACAATATTACTCTTTTTTTTCTTGTCATAGCATAACTATTTGGTGTTTTAAACAGCATAGCGTGCGCGAGAGAGAGCCTATGGAATCACCAGTAATCGAAAAAAATATACTTCCAAACATACTGATAAACTAACTTTAAATATAAAAATACTGTATTTAAAAGAGCTAGTCATATATACTGTCAAACTGTCAAATCGCGCGTGCTGTGACAAATTTGCAGCATCTGCGCACGGAAGTTATCAGTCTAAATGTTCCTCAAAGTCGGTCAAGGTGAAAACAATAGTACGTAGATTTAATTTAAAGTCCAACGGTTTAACACTAATATTCGACATAAACGAACATTGTTAAATATAAAGTATTCAAAACAGGTAATAATTGGAGTAAAGTTGAATGGGAACTGACTGCATTCAGTCATTACAGCGCTCCGGACCGCGCGTCTCATCACGATTGCATGAAATATTGCACAAATATAGGCCATTCAGATTACTTGTTAAAGTGCAATTAAATACCTTATATCTGCAGATGATGTACGTCTGTTTGTGGATGGAGAATCTTTCACCTACAGGCTCAATCCTCATTTGCGTGCGCGCTTGTGTGTGTGAAATGCAGTGCTGAAGTGAAATAGCTGGGCAGTTGCCGAATTATAATAGGTCGCCTCATAGTCCTGCGGGTCGGGTTGGGGCGGGTAAAGAAATTTTACTTTATTTGCGGGGCGGGCTGGGGCATGCCAAATCATTTCATAAAAGCGGGACCCGCAGGTTGGGAGAAAACCAATTCACACCTATATAGCTTTCATTCATAGCTCTTGAATGTGCTATGCAAGAATCACTGTCCATCAGCAAATAATTTTCCCCCTGTACTATGGTCTGATTTAAAATATTTCACCAGTTAGAAATGTTTTTGGGAGCGCAGTCTCTATAAAAAGATTTTTCAAATTCTTTCTCCAGAAATTGTGAATGACTCTAAAAATCATGAAAGTTCTTTGGTCTGAAAGTGTGAGAACCCTATCATTAAGTTGTTAAGCAGAAAATGAAATGGAGAGTGTAATTGGGCCAATTAATTTTTTTAGTGTGCCATATGTTTTTTTTCCCCTTTCACTCTTCCAAACACCTGTCCAGACTATTCTTACACTCCCTTTCAGTGCCCTGCCACAGCAGAAGAGGGTGATTATGCTATTATGTGGGTGTCCAGTGTTGGGTGTATCTTCAGATCTGTTCTGAAGAGTTAGGCTCAGTAGTTTGATGAGACAAAATGGAGGGATGGAAAAGCACGAGAGGACATTTAAAAAAAAAAGAAAAGAGAGAAGGGAAGGATCTGGAAGAAGGATGCAGCTGTCACTGTCACGTTGAGTCCTGTGAGGCACTGAGGTATGAGGTTTTGAGGAAGCCCATGGGCTCACCTGCAACAGTGTAGCGTACCATAGCTTGTTCATGCAGGAGACAGATCTCATTTCTGACAACGGAGGGAAGGGCTTCCTGTCTGCATGCCTGAAAAGAGAGCAGTGGATCCCCTTACATGTTGCTGTTTGAACTTGTTTCAGGATGCATGAGCTGTGCGATAAACCGAAGCTCATTCTTTAAGCTGAGACGGTTAGAAGGGGCAAAACACTGAAGTATTTATTTATTTTTTTCAAAGCAGACAAGGAAGAGCAGTATTAATGTGGTGCCACTAAGCAGGAGGTTTTCTGACTTCAAAATGCCATTGGCAATAATTACAATCACAATCCACAACTATAGACACATACAATGAATAACACAATACAACTTAATATCAGTCAGTATTATGCAGGATTTTCTCTGTGATAGCTTACATACAAAGACTTCTGCATATTTAAAGTTGACTACATAATTGCAGTTAATTAACATAATGACTTAATTGCATTTTATGTTTATAGTTTTTAGTGATCATTTAAGCATGTGTTACCTTTTAAATTTGACCTAGAATTTTCTGCTTGAAAGAGCTGTGACGAGTCAAGCTAACTTAACACCTTATTTAGCACGTTTTGTGGTTACCACATCAAAGCAGTGATCACAAGAGAGTAATCTTAAAAAAAAAAAAAAAAAAAAACAAGATTACACTGCACATTTTGGGTCACCAAAAACATCAGTGTACACTACCATTTGAAAGTTTATGGTTGCTTAGATTTTTATTTTTTAATGTTTTTGCAAGTCTCATGCACACCAAGGCCGAATTTATTGAATTAAATATACAGTAAAACAGTAATTGTAAAATATTATTATTCCATAAATCAACTTGTTTAATATATTTTAAAATGTAAATTATTCATGTAATGGCAACGCTGAATTTAGCATCAATTACATCAGTCTTGAGTCTCACGTGATCCTTCAGAAACCTTTTTAATATACTAATTGTGTGAAGCATTTCTTAAGATTATCCATGTTGAAAACATTTGGGCTGATGTTTTTTTTTAAAGCACCCTTGATGAATAAAAATATTAATTTCTTTTTTTATTGTACTGACTCCAAAAATTTGTAATGGTAGAGTAGGATAAGTTTTTTAATTTTTGCTCTATTAAACTGAAGAAACTAAGCAAAAATCTATTATAATATTCTAATATTAATAATAAAATAATAATTAATAATCTAGTACTCATTGATTTTATTTATTTATTTTTTTGTTTGGCTATATAATTTACAGTACAAAAAAGAATATTGGTTCAGTCATAGGCCATAAAGTAAGGGCACAAGACACATTTCCATTCCAAACCTCCAAGAGTCTCAAAGAAAACACTGGCTTTTGTTTACATGTGAGATTTGATCTCCCTGTGTGACAATATGAAAGCGTTTTATAAAGCGCATTTAAACAAATGTTTATGGTTTACATTTTTAAGAGGAAGTGTCACAGGAAGCAGAGGAATGTTTACTCCATTTGCTTTCTTTCTCATGTGGAGCCAGTCTGATGTCTTCTGCCTCTCTCTGTTCAAGGCATGTTCCCTAAATCCTTCTATCTCTTGTCTTTCTAGTTTACCGATTTTGACAGACTGGAGGAACGTGGCAGGTTTGAGGGTCCCAAGGGATGTTGCCGAAGCCCCACACCAATGAAGTTCCGTAGCAGATCTCAAGGTTAAACATGTCCAGTTGTATCAAGTCACAACACTGCTGAGCATGAAAACTTTGTAACGATATTAAAATGTACTGGAATATGGCCAAGGGTGGATCCACCAATTCTAATTTCTTTATGATAGATTCCCTGCACCAGATCTGGGTGTACTGAAATTGTTTACATTTTTTATGATTCTGCTTGTTAATCAGCAGAGACATTTAGACATACGGAGATCAGTTTCTCCCGAATATAAATGACTTAATGAATTAAGTGTGTGTTTACATTTCAAGTTAATGTCTTGATGTCATTATGATCAGGTGGAGGAAGCCGCCTGGAGTCTGTTGGTGAAGACGATGAGCTTATCGTGGAAAATGGTGATGCAGGAAGTGATGTGGCGGAAAAGCCTGCGCGAGGAGGACGCAAACATTCCCTCCCGCAGCAGCTGGATACAGCTGGCATTCGACAGGTTGCTGCATTATTCAGCTCACTATTGCTATCATTTTTGATATCGTGGTATAACATATTGCCTGGTACCCCTTCCATGTGTTGTGATGGCTCAAAACAAGAATTATTATTTTTCTTGACCACTTTAAAATCTCTCACCCATTCATTCCATACATTCAGGTAGAAGGTTTCTCTTAGCTGTGTGGATCATGTGTGTTCATCAAAAGTTAAAAGGGTCATGAACTGCCTTTATTTTATGTACTGTTTTCTGAGGTCCTTTTACAATGTTATCAAGATTTTTAGATCAAAAAACATCATCATTTAGAAGTAATAAGCTGTTTTCGGTTTTGACCTCCCTCTTTGGAAAACTCTGTTTAAATAGCCGTGGCAGATTGTAGACCCATTGCTATGATTGGTTTACAGCATTGTCTTTTAGTTTTAATCTTTCTGAAAATCCTTGTGAAATTGTGCCTTGTTTTGAATAAATCCACAGTAAAATGAAGTGAACAAATAACCAGATTCTTACTGACATGGTCTGGAACTTCCAACAAAGCTGTTTATAGACTAATGAGAAAATTTGGACTTCCGAAACTTACAAGATGTTTTTATGGCACAATGATCTTTTATATATGAAAAGATGTTTATTTGAAAGATGTTTGAATAATTTAATCCTTACCTCAGACCTTCATTTATTTATTTATATATATATTTATATTTGTAGTCTCAGCCTTTACACAAGTTAAGGATAAAGTGGTGAGCCAAATGCAATTTTCCACAAGTGGACAATAAAGTTTTACAATTACAGGCAATTTTTTAAATTTTTTGTTTTGCAAAAAATATAATTTTGCATAAACCCTGACATATTGTGTGAAATTAAATTTTATAAATGTAATTATGTGAGAACCATATACAGCACCTATTTCCAGGGACAGTTATTTAAATGGTTTAGCATCAATTTTAGAAAATTAGATTTTACCACAGAATGCATTAATTCACCAAAAACAATCAAGTGTTATAGATAGCCCTGTGATACGCTTAAATGTTGTATACTATTTTTAATACAATAGCCTCAATTTGTTAGCTTTTTCTTCACAATAACATGAATACAATAGCATTTACATGTACATGATCTCAGCTGTTGCTTTTAAAGTGACTTACAAATGAGGAAAAGCATTTCATACCTATCAATTACTCAAGGTAGCTGCTTATTTTCCTCACAGTTCAACGCAATAAAAATAATGCTTATTTTATCATCTGTTTGTTTATTCATGACCTCTTTTATCATCCTCTTCAGGAATATCAAATTGTGAAGAAATCGGCTCGTTCCCTGAGCACTGTTCAAGTGGAATCTCCATGGCGACTGGCACAGCCATCCATAATCTCCAACATTGTCCTGATGAAAGGACAGGGCAAGGTGAGGGAGGCCCTGCATCCAGGACAGTACACACAGTCACCATGCTGATTCACATATATAGCGTTTTGGATATAAAATGCTTTGATCTTGTTGTTTTTTATTTATTTGTGGGTGATTCACTCTGATTCAAATGAATATGACGAATGGGAAACAGCGGTGCACAATGAAACCTCTATGCAGAAACCATTTCAAATATCAAACAGTCTCACAGAGATGTGTCTTTGATTGTGTAGGGTCTTGGCTTCAGCATTGTCGGTGGGCAGGATTCAGCCCGGGGGAGGATGGGTATATTCGTCAAGACAATTTTCCCCAATGGAGCAGCCGCCGCAGACGGGAGACTGAAGGAAGGTAGATGGACTCTCCTGATCATGATGCAGTAGATCTAATGCACTTGGAGCAACTGTCATCAAAGCAGTTGGACCTCAACCACACGGCATGAGGATTTTCATTGTGTTTGGCTTTTAGCTTGAGCTTTTTCGCTGGTGAACCTTTCTTTTTCCACCGTTCAGGTGATGAGATATTGGAAGTGAATGGAGAGTCTCTCCAAGGCCTCACGCACCAGCAAGCCATTCAGACCTTCAAGGTAAACTGCTCAGTCACCACAGAAACACCTGCGGCGGTCCATAAAACCTCAGAAAAGAATTAACTCCGGACTGTTACTCTCAAGCACTTTTCTTTGAATTATGTGTCAATGGGAAAATGGAAATTCCTAGGAATTCTTAGGTGTTCGTCCCATTCAGCTTCTAATGGATAACGTTTTTCTGCTTTTCAGCAACTGAAGAAGGGAGTAGTTACCCTAACTGTGCGGACCCGTCTGAGAAGCCCAAGTCTTACACCCTGTCCCACGCCCACCCTACTCAGCAGATCCAGCTCTCCAAACTCAAATACCAGTGGTGGGACTCCAGTCCCTCCTAGCTTTGAAGATGGGGACTCTCGTAAGGGGCCTGGTCCCAAAGATCGCATTATCATGGAGGTTACACTGAACAAAGGTACAATCATGGCTTTCTGATAAAACAAACAGATTTAGCATGCAAAAGTTTGGTATAAGTAATTTTATTTATTTTTAAATCATTTTTGCAAGGACATTGCAAGGATGCATTCATTTGATCAAAGGTGACAGTAAAGACAAATAATGTTACAAAATATTAGTTCCAATAAAAGTTGTTCTTTTGATCTTTGTATTCATCAAATAATTGGGGGAATAAAACATTAACATTAATTAAAATAAAGAATATTTGTAATATATAATCATCATAATGACATTTGTCAAATATTTGTAATTTTTATTAAACAAATGCAGCCTTGGTGAGCATTAGAGACGTCTTCAAAAACAGGGACATTTGAACATTAATGTATACAAAATTAACAAAAACCAGCTGTACCACCGCAGTAATAGTTTTGCTTGTTCACGTGTACTTTGTTTGCTTTTTGTAAATTGCTCTTCCAGATTTTATTGTTCTGGGAAGAAAAAAGTCTTGAGAAGTAAACATTAGCCCTGTAGTAATTTAATAATCAGCTAATTGCAGAGTTATGGCAACACTCCTTACCATTTGAAATTAACACATGATCTTTTTTTATTTCAAGGAAATGTGCATTAAATAATTTTTATTAACATCGACAAACACCTGTGTGTCAGGACGAATGTGTGTTTAAGTCTTAAGGCTCATTATGTCCCAAATAAACCATCCTGCCAAAATGAAAACTGTTATTCTTGGGTCGTCATGCTAATAAATAGACCTTCCAAATGCCTTTCTCATTATTTGAGTTCTGTTAACTTCTTCACTTCAGGGACACTGCATACTACTTTGACATGAAGGTTGTTATTGCAGTATGTGTGTATATTTAACTTACAAATATATACTAGTCTTTTAAATCTAAGATTCTAAAATCCCTTGAATCCCAGAAATAAGTCATAAATCATTTTTTTTGTGTGTGTTTCAGAGCCAGGTGTGGGGCTGGGTATCGGTGCCTGTTGTCTAACACTGGAAAACAGCGCTCCTGGGATCTACATCCACAGCTTGGCTCCAGGATCTGTTGCCAAAATGGATAGCAGACTCAGGTAGACTTTTGGTTATAAAGTGGTCATGAGGCTCAGATTCACATGTCTCATGTACAGTAGCTGAGTGGTAAATTAATAATCTTTATTTCTTATTCAGGTCTCAGTTTTTTTTTGTTTTTTTAATGTTTAACAGCGGTTAATCAGTAGAAAGCCTGGCTTGAAGCAAATCTGACTTTTTAGTTTAGGTGTGCTTCTAAGAAAAAAAAAAAACATTGCTATTTCTAAGAAAAACTAAACAAAATAATATGTTTCTATAAATAAATGTAATTATAAAATGGTTAAAGAAGTGAAATGTCCTAAACTTTATATGTACTTATATAATAAATAGTGCTAGTTTGTCTGATTTAGCAGACACTGTACCCCTTAGAGCAATCATTCTTCACTTACAGTTAATTAAGGAAGGGAGCGGCAGGAATAAGACCCCACTAGGGAGAACAATCACATAGATCTTCATTTTCCCTACAGAGTCTACAATCTGTCCGTACACGTGTTTGAAGCAGATTCTTTTTTTGAATGTGTAAAACATCAATAAACCTCATTTGTTCTTCGTTGTCTGCATTTTCGTTTGTGATTTGCTAGAGTCTGTGTGTGCTTGCTGCTTTTTAGATGAAACACCTCACAGACTGAAAAAGAATGCACAATAAGAGCCAGAAAGCCATGAATGGGGTCTTTATGGCAGGAGATTGAGGTCCTGAATGTTAGATCTAGTTGTGAAAGTGGTTGCAGCTGTCTGAAGGGAAAGATAAGGCTGTAATACACTTTCAGGCATGTCTATTTTTACAACAAATGCAATTGGGTTGACACTTAAAATACCTTTGGATTGCATACATCAAATGGTAATCCCCATTATCATGTGATATGTATTATACTCTATCATTCAACAGTCTAGAACTAAATATATTTCGAATGTGCTTATTGGATATAAACCTAATAAATCTATTAAATCATTAGGATTGAGTCAGATAAAAATATGTAAGGTTCACTCCAAACATGCTGAGACAGCTTTAAGTTATTATGCCACCCACAGCTGGAACCAGCTTCCAGAAAATATCAGAGGTCCTGCAGCGTATCCACATTTAAGTCCAGGCTGAACGCATGAATGTAAAATTTGCCAGTTTACACTATCATTCAAAACTTGTGGTTGGTAAGATTTATTATTTTATTTTTTTTATGTTTTTGAAAGATTCTCACATCTTATTCTCACCGAGGCTGAATTAATTTTATCAAAAATGAGTAATATTGTGAAATGTCATTACAATTTTAAAATATTATGAATGTTGAAAACATTTATTATGAAAGTTGAAAATACCTCTGGAATAGAAATACTTCTTCCTTTTAAAAATTAATATTTTATGCAAAATGAAGCTTTTATTTCTTTTTCACTATCATACAGTATAATTACATTGTGCTACATTAATAAATTTGCCTTGTCAATATGTTTGTGATATCGATGACTTATGTGTGTATGTACGTATCAGTCGAGGAGACCAGCTCCTGGAGGTGGACTCTGTGAGCCTGAGACACGCAGCGTTGAGTGAAGCCTATGCTATCCTGAGTGAATGCGGACCCGGCCCAGTCAGCCTCATTATCAGCCGACATCCAAACCCCAAAGTAAGCCTCAGTATAGAAATTACTGTATTTACAAACTGTCATCTCATTAACAGCTGAGAATCTGTGGTATAAGGGAAAGTTCACCCAAAAAACCATTCCTCACGCTCACGTTCCAAACCCATAAGACCTATGATCATCTTAGGAACACAAATTAAGATATTTTTGATGAAATCCGAGAGCTTTCTAACTCTCCATAGACAGCAACGCAACTTCCACATTCAAGACCCAGAAAGGTAGTAAGGACATGGTTAAAATAGTCCATGTGACATCAGTGGTTCAACCTTAACTTTATGAAGCTACAAGAATACTTTCTGTGCACAAAGAAAACAAAAATAATGACTTTATTCAACAATTTTAAGTTGTCCGTCTTCGACAAGTGTTCATGAGAGAACCACAACGCATGCGTGTGATGGAGCTGATGCAGGAGCAGGCGTTCTGTAGTAGAACCCAAAAGGAAAAGAATGTTGAATAAAGTCATTATTTTGTTTTCTAAAAATTAATTAAGGTTGATCCACTGCTGTCACATTAACTATTTTATCTAGGTCCTTGCTACTTTTCTGGGTCTTGAATGTGTCTGTTGCATCGCTGTCTATGCAGGGTCAGAAAGCTCTTGAATTTAATCAAAATGATCTAAATTTGTGTCCTGAAGATTAACGAGGGTCTTGCTGATTTGGAACGCCATGGGTAATTAATGACAGCATTTTTATTTTTGGGTAAACTATCTCTTTAATAGTTTAGTTCAGAGGGTGCAACTTTTTGGGGTTAATGTTCCATGAAAATTAAATGTTGTGATGTCTGTAGAAATATTAATAATGTAAACGCCCCCTAGTTTTAGAACCTGGTTTAATTTATGGATAAATAAACCCCACGCATCGGTGTGGTGACGTGGTCACACTCCTTCAGTCACAAAGGCCTCTTCCTCTGCCAGACTGCTGCAAGTGGAAATCAAAAGCACCATCCACCTGTTAAGTTGTAATTTGCTCCTAGCATGAATCAGTGGAGCCTGACAAAAAGTAAACAACATTCCTCTCTCCCTTGTGCTGGCACAACTTGGTTTTCATCCACCTAATGAATCAAGATGTTGGATATGTGGCTGGGTTGGGGTACAGCGGGAGATTTTTGGTGGTTAGAATATGCTGACTGTTCACTAGGCCTGATAAATGAGAGCCAGTGCTATTGTGTCATGTGCAGAGCAGTGTTAGGACTAGCTTAACACTTACCATGTGACACAAGGTCAGAAGCCTTTCACAAAGGGTCTTTAATTACTTAAATCAGCACCTGACTTGTAATTTTATAGATATTTATTAATTCTTTTTTTTTATTATTATTATATGTTCCTATAGACTTTCCTATAGAGTTCCTATAGTCCACGTTTTGTCTTGGCGTAAACACATATTTGGCACAAGGCTCTTGGCTCAGATACAGAGTAGCTGGAAAAGTTTTCCTTGGGTGGATTTGTTGTTAAAGACAGCAGTTTTCTTAAGCATGTTTTTGCCATACAGGTGCGTGTGGCGTGAAGTGTCTGTTTTTGCACTCAGATGATGAGTGTTTCTTTTATTATGCTACATTTGATCGATTCTTTTGAGTTGAGAAAGACCTGTATTGAAGTCAACAATAAAAGTCAACTGAAATAGATCTAGCAAAACCTGATCTCATCTCGAGTCAGTCGGGCCTTTTGTAGCAGAGTTGTATAAAGGCAAAGTGGGATCTGCCTGCAGCAGAGTGCTTCAAAGTGTGGTGTCAAAACAACTAGGTTAAATGGTTCCCATTGTTTAAGTGTAATTAGTATTCCAGAACCAGAATCACACATTTCTTATTGTATATCTCAGTGAATGCTTTAATTTGGTGTCTGAAATTATCATTGTATTTTTTTTATTGTTATTCTTTTAATATTATTTGAATAAAAATGCATCTCATTGATTGTAAGGTAAGACATGAAAACGGTTATTTAAGGTTACATTTAAAGTAAAATAAAACCGAATTATGAAGAGGGGTCTAGGCAGCTTACTCTGCTTAAATCACAGTGCCGCCTGGTGGTCAGAAAATAGATTTTGTCATTTGCCATACTTTATATTTGATATTTAATTAAGACTGAAGCTTAGGATATAGCAACATTTTTCCATGATTCAATGGTTGATGGGTGCTTTGTTTCGTCATCTCTCTCCCTCAGGTGTCTGAACAGGAGATGGATGAAGTGATCACTCGCTCCACGCACAGAGATAGTCATTCTTCCCACACGCTTGGTAAACTGCCTGCTCTGTTTTGGTTTGACTGTGACCACTTTTCTCAGGGCTCTAAAAGCCACAGCGTTTAGTTTATAGGTTTTAGTAAAAAAAATAAAAATAAAAATTTTGTTTTTAGTTTTGGTTTTGATTTATTAACGGAACACTCCACTTTTTTTGAAAATACGCTTATTTTCCAACTCCGCTAGAGTTAAACAGTTGAATTTTATCATTTTCAAATCCATTCAACCGATCTCCGGGACTGGCGGTAACTCTTTTAGCTGAAAATAGTCCCCAGGAACTCTAGGCTAGTCCCCAGGCTATTTTCAGGTGCTGCGTAATATCACTCCGCCTGCTGCACCCATGGTATGGCAACAAAGTTAATTGATTATTACACCGGAATGAGAGTATAGTTTCTAGATATATTGGCCAAGAAAATCGCAACTTTTCATTTTCCGTCGGTCTTATTACACAATGTAACTACAGAAAAATCAAGCTGTAAATAGGAAAAATATAGAAACTCTTTGTTAAATTTTGTGCAAGATGCTAACGGTCTAATCAGATTCAGTGATCTATGCTAAGCTAAGCTAAAGTGCTACCACCAAAACTGGAGATCGGCTGAATAGATTCGAAAACGCTAAAACACAACTGTTTAACTCTAGGGGAGTTGGAAAATTAGCCTATTAATTATTAATTATTAACTATTATTAGTGTAGTGTAGTGTTCCTTTAAGTTCATTTTAAGTTTCCAAATATTTGTTTTGATATTCTGATGCAACTGTATCCACTGATGGGATAACTGGAGATCAGTGGTTTGTACCTCAGCAAGACATACAGCAATTTTTTGACTGTAATTTTTCTTTGTGCTCTCTTTCACAGGGCTGCCGTCAAAGAGTCCATCTCCTACTGTTAAAGTCAAGCAGGGTGAGGGTAATCCTGCTCTCAGCTGGACCATGAAGAGATTCCTTGAGCCAGCCAGCAGGGTAAACTAGAAGCTTTTGTCTACAGAGGTCTCAACTTGTCAGAGAAAATAGACCAGGAATTGATCAAATCCATAAAACTTTGCTTCATTTAATTTGCATTTTAGGTGCAATGGAACAAGTGCTCGGACACTTAAGTCACACTGAATATGAGATGGAAATTAATGTCTTTGCATGAAATATGAAATACCAAACCAAGTGGTATTTACTGAAAGAGAGATAGCAAGAACATACTTTTCAAGCAAACAGTTCACAAAAGCACATTTTTGCTAAATTTCAAATGATAAAGCAAGATATATATATCTAAAAAAAAAGCATCCATATACTTTTTTTGCCATTTAGGTTCACCCAAAAATGAAAAGTATGTAATTAATATTCAGCCTCATGTTGTACCAAAAACCTTTTGTGAATATATCTTTGATGAAATCCGAGAGCTTTCTGACCCTACATAGACATCAAACTTTACTCATGTTTTATGGACAAGAAATGTAGTAAGGACATCTTTAAAATAGTCCATATGCCATCAATGGTTCATCTATAATCAAATGTTTCAGTTCTGTTGCTGTCTATTCAGAAAGCTCTTGGATTTAATAAAAAATATCATAATTTTTGTTCCGAAGATTTTTGGCTGAACAATCCCTTTAATGTTATTGATCTACAGAAAGATTTTAATTTTATATCTTCATCTGACCCTGCAGCAAGGCTCGTTGAGTTCAGAGGCAGAGCTCTCTCAGTATTTCTCGGTTCATGATGCACCCAGCCATTCTTCCCTTTCTGAGACCATGGCGATGGGATCCAGTGATGATGACATGCTGCACAGTAGCAGGAGCTGTAATACATCTATGGAGGAATCAGCAGCACCTCGGCCGCATGGTAACATTACACAATCTAAAGTGTCATGTTGATAAAAAGATCAGTGACAGTTAATCACCAGAGCATGTGTTTTTTCTTCTTTTTTTGTCCTTTTATCATAACAGTCTATCAGGATTGCTCCTATAGGGGTTCAGACAGTAGTCCCACAACCCCAGAATGCTGTAAAGCCTCTGGAGGGGCTGGTCGCACTGTAGATACACCCCAACATGCCAGTGTGGGAAGCAGTCCGACTTCTGTCCGCAGCCCACTTCTTCGTCAGCGTCGGGTCATATGCTATGAGGATGAACCTAGTGATGATGAAACCGGCCTTGAAGAGGACAGTGGCCCTTTCCGTCGCCACCTCCGCGGGGTCTCTGATGGAGTCCACCACCACCAAGAGGAAGACTCTGGTATTGTAATAGCCACGTCATCTCTTGAGGTCGACGATGAAAGCCAGGATAGCAGTGAGAGCCACAGACAGATCGGAAGTGAACCAGCCACTCCGCTCTATGGCAGCTCTCTTGAATCTGAGGAAGGACCTAGTGGCTTGCCTAGTGCCGAATCTCCCTTCATGTCCATTCGCTGTATGGAGGCAGCCGGAGGAACAAACCTGGGTGTCAAAAAAGATGCCCATCGAGAAGGGCAGGAGGTTAAACGCTCACCCAAGCTGGAGCACAAAGCTGTGACTCGTGTCAAAAGCATGATGAGCATTGAGTGCCCCAACCCTCCACAAAGAGCCAAGGGTGAAGAACCTCCTTTACTCCCAGCAAACGCTGCCCAGGTTGCACAGAACAGCACACGGCCGCCTTGCAGGATGCTGCACTGCAAGAAGGGGGAATCCAGTGAGTTAGCAGGGGTTTGCACTATTGAGACAATAGTGCTCCAGCGTAACGAGACTGAGTCTTTCGGTCTGGATCTGGAGATTAAATCCGCTCCCCTCAAGGTGCTGATCACAGGGCTGAGACCGGGAGGTGTTGCGGAAAGGGTAGGTTGGAAATTGTCAATGTTTTGATTGATTGCAATGTTTTTTAACATTCAGCTATGGGTGAAAGAGAAAGAGACTTTTAAAAAGAAGTGGCCAGAACCAAAAGACATTTAGTTCTGTTGATGGTTTTCACCATTCTTCCACCAAAGCGTACAGAATATTATACTTCAATACTTTGAGTTTCCTACATTACTGATTCAGTGGTGCCACAACATGACTATTGCTAGGGCTGCATGATTATGACAAAAATTATAATGGTCGATTATTCGCTTGAAATTGTTATTGCGATTATTAATTTTGATTATCACAATTCTGAATTATGTTTATACCCTTGTTTGATGCAACTGCATGCCTTTTAGTGCAACTTTTAGTGCTTTTGTTAAGCCTCAAATGTCAACTATACAGTACATTGGATTGGTTTCTTATAAAAAGGACAAATATGAATGGAATTATAATTTTATACTACAACTAAAATTAAAATAATGGGAAAACCCTTAAGATAATATGTAGAAAGAAAAAAATGCAGAATAACCTAAATGGACTTTGAAAGATTAATTGCTGCTTTGCCCGTTTACGTAATTGTGGCATCCATAATTGTAAGTCCGATTGTAGTCCAGTTCCCAAAGAAACAAGTCTAATGAGTCTGTGTTGTTAAATTATTTTTTTTTTTAAATCACGGTTCACAACTGTGAGATCTCATTTTAATTATAGGCTGGTTGTACACATGACAATGTACATTTGTCTGTAGAATTTCATAAAAATGATTGAAAAATGTTACCACATTTGGTAAAATTTTAGTATAGTCACTCCACCCCACATTTTGTAAGTAATCACTTACCGCCATGTCGTTCCAAACCCATAAATGCTTTGTTCGTTTTCGGAACACAATTTAAGATATTTTGAATGAAAACCGGGAGGCTTGTGACTGTCCCATAGACTGCCAAGTAAATTACACTTAGGTCTTAGGTCCAGAAAAGTATGAAAAACATCGTTAGAATAGTCCATCTGCCATCAGTGGTTCAACCGTAACGTTATGCAACAAGAATATTTTTTGTATGAGAAGAAAACAAAAATAACGACTATTCAACAATTAATCTCCTCTGTGTCTCTCCACATCACCGTAGTGCCATTTTGGAGGACATGAGACGATCACAGGCAGCATATGTTTTTCTACATGTATTTACACTTTGATTTGAAAGAAAATAGCACAACTGGCATTCAGCTCATGTTCTCCAAAATGGTGCTATGGTGATGCAGAGAGACGAAATATCTTACTAACTATTAATAAGCAGCAAAATAGGATCTTATTGAAGGCAAAAGTCACAGTTGATGGTTTGCTTAATAACAAGAATTGGACCTTAAAGTAAAGTGTGACCCCATATTTTGTTTGTTTAGTACTGAAATTTGATATATTTTTAAGACAAATTACTGAACTATGTTTATGGCACCCCTATGTATTTATTTTCTATTTAATTTATATCTTTCTTTCCCTAAAAGACTGAAAGAATTGTTAAATTCCTCACGATTCCCTTCCTCACTGTTGATATAACACTTTGTGTCGGACAGCTGGTTGTGCTTGGAGGCATGGATGAGATATCTCCAGAATAAATCTGAGGAATGCATTTCACCCATTTCTTTCATGTCTTTCTATTCCTTCAGGAAGCCTCAGGGAAGATGAGCGTTGGTGATGAGATTGTAACAATTGGTGATACCCCGGTGTGTACATCCACCTATCAGGAGATCTGTGACCTCATGCACAACCTGCCAATCACATTGACCTTAGAGATAAAGAAGCCAGTCTCAGGTGAGTTGCAGCCGGAATACAATATCTGTTACTTTCTTGGGTTTAACCAATGAGAAGTCAATATTAGCTTTGCTGATGGGTTTTTCCCAAGCGGCCACCTTCTGGTCTCTCTCGTGACCAATTTTAATGACTTAAAATTATATTAAGCCTTAAAGTTCTTCAAGATTAAGGGAGTGACAGGTGAATTGCCGCTGCTGTCGAGCTAGGTGGGTGTGGTTTCAGCAGTCAGCTCCCGCCTCTTTTCCCATTTTCGATTATGCGGGAGTGACGCTGCCAGGATGGTGACAGCCATCTCTGCCAAATTTGAGCTTCAAAAATGCTCTTCAGAAACCTATGTCACGGACACCACATCCATGTTTTATACAGTCTATGGTTTTTCCCATGCATCTCTTATCATTTAAATGTTCCAAAAGAAGGATGTTGACCCTAAAATGAAAACTCATCATTTACCCACACTTATATTGTCCCAAACCCATACAATGTTCTTTCTTTGGTGGAACACACAAGGAGAAATTTTGCAGATTCATTCTTTTCCATGCAGTTCCAAGGAACCGCACCTGCCCTTTAAAGCTTTATAAAGAAGATAATTTCACCATAACAGTATAATAAAACTGGCTGAGTTTGATTTCTCTCACAAAAGATATAATTTCTAATAGTACTTTTTTTGTATGGACTGCTTTTGTAGTGCTTTTGCATCCTTGTTGTTTCTGTTCTTTGTTCAGTGGAAGAAATAAAATCTGAATGGGTTTGGAACAACATAAATGATTTCATTTTTGGATTAAGATAATTTTATAACCTCACAAGATATTTCCCCTAATCTAATCAAACATCTTCTCTACACTACACTAGTAACTATACTGATTCTGGTCCCAGTTTACATGGTCAATCTAATAATCAACATATGAATTGGCTGTGATCAAGAATAGTTGTCAATGCTGTGTTATGTATAGTTTCATATTGCCCTAGAAGGCTTGTATTATCCACATTCCCTCCTCCCTTCCCGCAGACTGTGGTGCTCCAGTAGATTTAAAGCCTTTTCCTAATTGTATAAACAATAAATCAAAATATAACAAGGTAAACGAGAGGTATAACAAGAGATTGTAAGCACAGGTAGAATTGCTACTGCAATAAAGAGATCAGTCTGTCTTTTCCCATGCTGCCGTAAAGAAATAGGAGTACTACAGGC
This sequence comes from Carassius auratus, assembly GCF_003368295.1. Classification (NCBI taxonomy): domain Eukaryota; kingdom Metazoa; phylum Chordata; class Actinopteri; order Cypriniformes; family Cyprinidae; genus Carassius; species Carassius auratus. The sequence continues at coordinate 57,587 of NW_020523454.1, read as the reverse complement.
TTCCCCTTTCTGGCAGTACCCTTCACCAGTTCAAAGGGAACTGCAGGCTCCTGGCTATTTGTCAATGGTGACTATTGATTATTTACTACCGTAGCCACCGTAGATGTGTAGAGTAACAGCGCTAATGCTTCCTAGAGGCCGTTAGTCAACTAGTAGAATCTAGATTTGGTGTTATTGCTCTGACTTCCACATTAAAACTTTGTAAAATTTTGGTCAAAACATTTCTTACTAGGAGATCTTTGGAATCTCATTATAAAGAGCAATAGCCTCAAGAAACAACTGTTATCTAGTGTATTAATATATGTCTGTCTTTGTCTGTCTAAACCTGCCGTCATCTGATGTTTGTACTGTATGCAATCGATCTTGTTCATCATATACATTAGAGCATATGCTCATATGCATTTTGTAAATATGAGCATTTATCAGCTGTGTGTATGATGTTTAGAATAACAAGCACTCCATCATGTTGAATATACCACCAGGTTTACCCTTTTCAGTTATGCCCTGTAAAATACCCTTTGAATGCATTCAATATTTCAGGAAATCTTGCATATTTTTAATTTGTCTGTTTAATCGTGAATGGAATATTCAGAGGTGTGGGCTTCAGATAAAACCGAGCAAAGTCTTAGAAAATATGCTTACAGGATGCCAGTAGTACATAATCACAAACAATACAAAAATCCTTTCTCTGCGGATTGCCTTTGTCTTTGTGTCCCACGAATCCCTAGGTATGCTTGGAGTGAGACTCACCTTTTTTTCTCAGAAAAGTCATTTCATAATAGTACAAAGTTTCCTATAGAGTTTTGGCTCTGTGGTGTTGACTTTGAACAACATTAATGAATAACAGAATCAGTGAAATATCAGACTATGAAATGAACTGCAATGGTACTGATCTGGGCTTCTTTTAGTATAATTTGCTACACATATTTGTAGGTCAATGGAAAGGATTAGTTGAAACAGTTTTCCAATGGAATGTTGATTTATGATACAGGGAATTTGTAGCTTATCTCGCAGGCTTCAGTGGTGCACTTGTATGGTAGGATTTATCTTGATGTAACTTCGTCATATCCAGTGATTCTGTTTCAACTGTTTGACATGTTTTAACTGCCTCTTATTGATTTGAAGTCCAAACTGAAGTGATGAATCGTGCTGATTGACTGAATATGATATAATGTGTAACCATAGTGTATTTTATCAATATTTGCAGCTGTAGATCGACTTTCTAGCCTGATTATGTCTTCTGGCTGTGAGGGCTCGTCTAAAATGGAGACACCTAAACCTCCAGAAGAAAGGACTCATATGGACAAAACTATTGTTGCAGCTCAAGAAAGCCTTTCATCAGAAACAAATGCGAAACAGACATTAGATATCCACAGCAACAGCATTCCCATCACTAATATTGACGATGTCATAACTGAACTGAATTTAGCAGAAAGCAAAGAAAAAGACAAAAGTGTCTTGGATTCCACAGATGGAAGTGCCAAAACAGAAGAGTGCAGTCAAGTAGACGACAGAACGACTGCAGCGGAATCGCAGCCTAACCTTCTGGATTTCTCTGCCCTAGATGTGGGGAACAGCGCTTGTCATTTTCCTGTAGGAAACACATTTTTAAATAGTTGCTCAAGGAACTTTAGTAGTCTGGGAGAGGACATTGTCCCTCCAGAGAAAGGACATGCAGAGAAACCAAGTATGTACAGTCTGGTGGAAGATGGTGACTCTGAGAGTGACTCTGCAGACAGTGCTGTCAAAGTAGAGCCGTCTCAAGCTCACTGTGAGGGTCCTCAGGACACTGACTCAGATGAGGAAGAGGTTGAGCTCTGTTACAGCACTGTCAGTCAGCCCTCATCCAGCCAAACAGAGGGCAGCTCTCTGCCAGATAGAAAAAGCATGGCCAATTGCCAGACTGTTGACAGTCTTGCTAGTGGAGCCATTCTTGCTAGTATGGATCTCCACAACCCTCTTTCACTCACAATGCAAGACAAGGATTCGCAAGAGAATCATTCTGTCTCTAAGTTACCAGATACACTTTGCCCTAAAGTTTCAGGTGATGATCTCCTAAATGGGGAGAGTGGACACACTCCCACACAATATGAGGCAATGGGTGCATCTCAGAGAACACCACCAAACTGCAACACTGATGAAAAATGTGAAACCATTTCAAAATCTGTTCAAATCTGCCAGACACCAAAAGGTGTCCCTTTTCCCGCTGTTACTCAGGGTATTAGTCACGTCACCCCGAGAAGTCAAGAGAGGACAACTAAGTTGCTCTCAGATGCATCTCTGTCAGTAGAGAAACTCAATACTGGGCAAGTGCCACTGGGGTCAACTGTGTCACAGCCCAAGGCATTAAATGGCAAAACTAGTAGGCAGGCCTCCTCTACAATTGCTCCAAAAGATAAGGAGAGAGAGAAAGTTCATCCTACTCTAGACTTGAAATCATCACTCTCCCAAACCCAGAGTAAATCCACCTCTTCTTGTGTTAAATCTTTGGGAACTAAATCCTCTAATGACACTCCTATCTCGCCCTGCTGAAAAGTAGACTCAAAGTTGATGATAAAAAGTCCAATACCTCTTCTAAACTTAAGGGCCTAAGTATTAAGAGTAAATCCATTGACCAAGAACAGCCCGTCTCTAGAACGACAAGGGTGGAAAGTCCAGGCCAGAAAAAAGCTCTTAGCTCCCCAAGTCAGTCTCCTAAACTTATCTCCAAAAGAACCACACCAACTGGTAGCCCTAAATCCACCAGGACATCTGAGAAGATCAGGGTTACTTCTTGTAAAACTGACCAACCCACTGTGACCAGTGTCTTAAAGACCAATTCCATCAACACCACCAAAGAAGAATTCAAGCCTTCCAAGAAGGCACAAGTCTCAGACCTAAAGGAGCAAGTTTCAAAATCAGAGGTCACTGTTATCAACACTCAAAGAACTTTCATTGAGGTACGACTTTCATCTTCTACATCATCTACACCTGTGCTGACACGCAAGGAAGTTGGGAATGCAAGTCATTTAAGCGTGGCTTCGATGTCGGTTGATCCAGTCCAGTGGGAGGAATCAAATTCAGACTCCTCTTTTGGAAGACACGCCGTCCCATTAGAATCAACCAATTCTTCATCTATTTCTTCTAACCATAACGGTACTAATAAATCAAATGGAACTTCTTGCAATGGCCAAGAAGAAAACCTGCTCAGGAACTCAAATAATAAAGATGATGCTTCTAGTCTCAAAACAAGCGTATCGAAACTGTACCTAAAGGGACTAGACCGCAGGAGCTGCTCTACAGACACTAGTGGGTCTCTTGACCCAAACCCCTTCTCAGTTCGTCAAAGAATCAAGTCCTTTGAGAATCTAGCCAGCTTTGATCGATCTGTCATAAAGTTTATAGACATACCGTTTTATTCTAATAACTCAAAGCCACCTCTGAACCGGAGGTTGTCTGGGTATGCTGGATCTGTTAGCAGTCAGTCCAGTGACAGCCGTTCTTTGAGGAGGAGTTTCAGCTCTTGTGTAGACAATTTAAGCTCAACCCCATCTCCACCGTATCCACAGAATTCATCTTCCACTTCAGTTGTCACCATCTCTGAATCAGCTCCTCAAAACCAAACCGCAGAAGCTGTTATGAAGGAGAAGGTGAGAAATGAGGCCTCTGTGAACCAGCCTGCTTTGCACACACCACCAGTACTGCGCTCCCGCAATGCTCGCGCACACGGAGGCCTGTCGCGCTCCAAACTGAGAGAGATAAAGGCACTGAGCATGCCTGAACTAGACAAGTTGTGTACTGAGGATTTCACCAGTGACCCTGGAAATGTGATCTTCAAGACGGAGCTGGAAATCTACCCTTGCAGGTCCATAGACACAGCATCGCACAACCTGCAATGCACCGTGGTGACCAGAGTGAGCAGAGTTGATGCTGGGGTTCCTGGTTCAACCAGCAATGGGGATCAACATGAAGGCCAAATCACAGGGCTCTCATGCTGGTCTATAAGGTGAGGGAAAACCTGTTTATAATGTGCAATGAAAAAAGAGATTACAAGAGTTTACTACTTTTACAAAAGCATACTAGTTGATTATTGAGTTTGCCTTTTTTACTTTAGTATTTTTATGTTTAAAATCTAAGTTTTATTATGCTTTTTTTTGTGGTGCTTTATTGTTGCATATCAGCACATATTCTATTTTTATTTCAGTATTGTAATGTGTGACACTGTACAAATGTTCCTGATGAAACCTACATCCGGTATATTCAGCAACCATTAGTTCATAACATTTTACCATTGCTGACCAGGAAAAACTGATACTGGTGTTATTTTTCTCCAACAGTTTGAAAGATCTTGAATCTTCTCCTTTGGACCAAAATAAAGTGCAAGATGTTCTGTGTTCCCTCACAACCAAATTTGATGTGACAGGTCTCATACAGGAAACAAGCACTCTTTCAGAGGTAATTTATCATGTCCCAGGCTTCACAGTATTTTTCATGTTCCAAAAGTGGTATTCAAAATCATTTGTTTACATATCATAATGTTTTAAAGTTTATTTAGAAAGCTAATATTTTAAGAATAAAGACGATCTGGCATTTTTTGATGTTTCTTTTTAAAGATGGGGAAGATATGCCTTTAGATAGCAGTTAAATAAATGCTTTTGTTTTGGCTTTTTAATATTTACAAAGCACAATTTTTGAACTGTCACTTTTTTGTTATTTTTATCTTTTTTTTCTACCTGAACAGTCTTTGCTTTTATGGACCCTATTTATAGCTTTATATATTTTTCTTTTGATTTCATATACCGTTAAACAGTCTTGCACAAATCTTTTTATTTAGGTTAAAGATGACATTTACTTTGTGATCTTAACCAAAGAGCAAGGATCTGGACTGGGTTTCAGCATCGCCGGAGGAGTAGATCTGGAGCAAAAATCTATTACTGTAAGTGCTTTTGTTCAAGCAAATTAATGATAAATAAATGATAAATCAGTAGCCATTTTCAGTAGCATTTATAATTACACATTATCTCCCCCGTGTGGTTTTCAAAGGAACCAGTGGTAAAATATAGCGTCAGATAAGATTACCTTCTAAACTAAGTTTAAGCTATATTTCTTTGTTGCAGGTCCATCGGGTGTTCACTCGAGGGGTGGCAGGCGTGGAAGGTACAATTCACAGAGGAGACCGAGTTTTGTCAATAAACGGGACCAGCTTGAGTGGTATCACACATGCAGAGGCACTGTCCTGCCTTCATCAGACCAGACTTACGAAGCAGGCATTAGTGATCATCCAGAAGGGCAAGAACACTGAGCCAACATCCCCTAGACAAGAACTTGCCCTTCAGACTGGAATCGGTCCAACTCCAGGCCATAGAGACAGCATCAGAGAACATAAAACAAGTGAGTATCTGGAGTCATTGTCACTCTCATGGCAAAAGATTAACCCGCTATCAGTCTTTCACTTATTACGTTGGGTTTTTATTATGGAGTACATACCCTTTTCTGTTCCTAATTGGCTTCTTGGTGTGTTGTAGGTGTGGAAGTGGGGCCAGACGGGGCTTTGAGTGTGGAGTTACAGAAGACTACAGCTGGTTTAGGATTCAGTCTAGACGGAGGCAAATCATCTGCCCATGGTGATCGACCTCTATACATCAAACGCATTTTCCGTGGTGAGTGCTCTACTCGAACATTTAAAGATTTCCACTAGAGGAGACTAATGTGTAACCTGTGTATCAAGAGAAAGCTTGGCTCATCTCCGAGCACGATGAGAATGTGATGTTTTGTGATTGCGTGATTGTGACAGGAGGAGCCGCTGAACAGTCCCGGGTCATTGATGTCGGAGATGAACTTCTAGCCATCAACGGCAGGTCTTTGCAGGGCCTTATGCACTACGATGCCTGGAACATCATTAAAACAGTCTCTGAGGGTCCCGTCCAGTTAGTCATCAGAAAACCCAGGACTTCAGTATGACGTCTGAACTATCTGCACGTGTCCAAACGGTGGTGGACTCTCATTGTACATAGACTTTGCATTCGTTTTATATGTCTGTTACAGGATCTCTATGAGCTGATGAATTTTTTGCACATTGATTTTTATACAAACAGATGCTTCTGCAGATTTGTGGTAGACTCACATATGCGGGCTCAAGCTATTTTTAGTATGTCTTTGAACTTTGTATCTTATGGACTTTGTGCTTTATGACTTTTTGAAGACATTTGAGCCTAATTGTAAGAATTCTAAATGTTACAGTAATAACTGTTTCCCTTGTATAATATAATTTAATGACAATATTGTGAAAATTGGTTGAAACGTATAGCTATGATTATATAGTGATGATGCAGACCACTAAAGAGTGTGTACACTCAATCTAATGAATTACAGGAGATCAACATATATCAAACTCTATGTGAATCATAAAACAAGCTTTTGTTTTGAACTGGTTTATGACTTTAAAATGGACTTGTGAAATAGATTTTTTTTTTCCTTATTTTTCTATTGTTCCTTTTGATGATTGGAATTTTTGGGGTTTTTGGTAATGACTTATTTATCTTAAAGGTAAATTGTGTAATTTCAGTGCCACTAGCAAACAGATCTGAAAAAATTTCCCAAACACTCCTATCTCCCCTATCTGTCAGGCCTTTGTACAGAAAAACAGGAAGCTGTACCCCAGACTCACGCTATTGGTTGAAGCACAAGATGATGACGAAACAACCACCAAACAACCCCCCCCCCCACACACACACACAAACTGTGACAGAGCCACAGTGCTTGCTTCACTTTTAAATACTTTAATTCAATCTGGTTATTAACATTTAAAATACAATAATAGATTGAAAAAGTCACCTTAGCACACTTTAATTAGAATCATGACATTTCAGGTCTTTTGGTTATGTTTGGTCATATTCTTTCAGCTGTGAATATTGTCATGTTTACCATCTGAGACTTTCAGTAGTTGTCTCCCTCATAGAAAAAAATATATATCAGTGATGTTGTTATATTTTACTTGAATTGTCTTTTTGTAAATATTGAGGCTCCCACTGTTTTTATTGTAATTTAATTTCGCTGAGCATTAAGCACAAATGTATTAACTATAGCGTATATGAAAAAAGCAATCATGAATATTTCTTCTGTCTATCTGACTTTTTGTTCTGCCCTTGTGAATAAAGACATCAGATATTTTTTACATTTGCTATTCATTTTACTCATGCACCAATGTTGCCTGTCAGAGCTCATTTTTCGGGGGGGAATCATCCATTTAATATCCAAGGCCTTGAAAATCTTTGTTTGCTTTTAGTTCTTATGCAGCTACCTTGGTAACTGTGTTGTTATTGTTTGTTGTTCATTTCTTATATCCATGTTAATGAATACTACATGCTCTTAATGAGAGGCACAATGGACTGAAGTCGTGTTTGGTGCTAAACACACTTTCATAGACATCAACCGCTCAAGCATGCAAATGCTTATTTAGAGTAAATACATAAAAGTCTGAGGATGATTTTGTTATGTTCTGATACACTGCAAATATCAAAAATAATTGTTTTGCCTCATTGGCTGTTATTTTTTTCATACCTGGCTCGGACTTGTGTCATGCAATTCCTTATTGCATATTCAACATATATTTAATCATTGTAAAATGATTACGTTTACGCTACTGTTCAAATGTCTTTGGAAATTTAAGCATTTTCAACTTTCTTATAATAAGTCTCTAATGCTCAGCAAGGTTCCATTTTTTAAATAATAAAAATATACAGTAAAAACGGTAATACTGCAAAATGTTATATCAACTTAAAATGCCTGTTTTTTAATTTAATATATTTTAAAATAGAATGTATTTCTGTGATTGCAAATCTGAATTTTCAGAAGCCATTACTCCAGTCTTCAGTGTCACATGATCCTTCAAAAATCTTGTAATATGCAAATGTGGTGCTCAAGAAACATGTATTATTATCAATTGAAAATGGTAATATTTATGTGGAAACTGATGCTTCTTTCAGAATTCTATGATAAAGTTCAGAAGAGTTCAGAAGAACAGCTTTTATTTGAGTAGATAGATTTTCTCCAGATTGTTGCTGTAATTTTGGACATACAGTTAACATCCTCTTATAATGGATGATAAAGAGAATATAATGGACATGTCATTTTGTGGAGAGCTGCTCATCCTTTTCATCAAGCATTTACGCCGCTTCAAACTAAATGCTGGTTATATTTATGCCACTAAATAAGACTGGTTGGAACATTTACCACATTATCATTTTTCAGTTTCACTTTTTCCTGCATATTAATGCAAGAGCAGCACACGGGGGCTTCGTGAAGGGGGAATTGTTTGCATCTCTTTCCAGTCCAGATGGTGGCCACGGTCTCCTGGGAACCGCCGCCACCTCACTCTACCTGCCAAGAGTTCAGTAATCGCTGGCAGACATCAATCTCCTCGTAATACGCCTCTATTCTCTGTGAATGTCTTTCTGTGATTCAGCCATTGAAAAATGATCTAAACATGGAAACTGCAGCTGTTGTGACTGTCAGGGTTGTATAGCTGTTTTCTCTTTGCCAGCAGACAGAATCTGCAGGGCTATCACATTACACAGGTTGATGTAACCATCGTAACAACGGTTCGTAAAGAAAAAACATAAATATTACAATACTGTACATCAATATGAGCCAAACTGACTGTGTCTGATACAAGTGCTGTACATGTATGAAACACCACATGCACACAATTGTTAGTACCTAGCCTACAGATAACTTATAAAACATTTGCATCAAATTCTGTCAGCTGAGAAAAATGCCTAACCTGTATGTTCAGTTTGTTCTCTGGAACAAAGGTAATGATGGCACTTTTGTCATTTTACAATGTAAGGAGAAAAACTACTGCAGATTTGCATAGCCTTAGGCTACATGAGTTCAACTGTCAATTAAAAATGAGCTGACACTTGTTAAAATGTCACAGTTTCAGTTCTCACCCACTTCCTGTTCTCCCTTTCAGGGTCATGTGATCAAAAGCCGCAAAAACAGTGTGAAATACCAGTCAGCAGAAGAAAGCATGACATATCACACCTGGGCTTCAAACTCCAAAAATATACATTATTTTGTGTGTGTGTGGTTTTAGATGTATGCATTTTTTGTAAGGACTGCAGTGAAACCTCTGATAGATAACCGTGTTTTTGGATGTGACGTTTAGACATGTCAGGCAAAGAGAAGAGATTGTAGCTGTGTGGGTGGGTTCAATCTCTTTGACCACTAGAATGGAAAAAGTGAGTATGCTTTACATTTAGGTGGGTCCAAAAGACCACTAGACAAAATGTTTCCATTTAGCTTTTTCCCAATTTTAATACAATCATTTTTGTATTATTATTATATCACAAATGTATTTATAAGGAACTAATAATAAAGTAAATGTATAATTCTTTATATAGTGTCTAAGTTTTAATGCATAAGCATTATTTCATATATAAGCATGAATGATATGACATAAAAAAGAAAGAAAAAACTGTAGTTTGTTATAATGTTTTTTTAATTTTTTTTTACCACCAGTAAATTAATTCATATTAATAATCATTTAAACTAACAAACATCAAAAAATAACTTGTTTTTTTCCACTGCTAAGCTTAAAATACTCTAGAGGGGAAACAGCACATTTTCCATTTCACTGTCTCATGCTTTGAAGTAATCTAGCATGTGAAGTTAACTTTATGCCTCCCCCTTGGGAGTCCTGTGCCCCCACTCAATCTTCTTTGTTCCTTTTTCAAAGAAATACTTTTCTGTCACTCTGCAAATTAACTTTCTATAAAATCTCTTATTTTTTTCTTGATGTGCTCACTTTGGTCCTCAGAACCTCATATAGAGCCAGTTTTTATATTCAGATTCTGACCTTTCGGTTACATGATGAAAGTCAAGGACTATTTTAAAAAATGAAATGCAGTGCTGCCACTTTTTGAATTATTTTTAATTACATTTCTGTAATTTGTGCACTCCAAATGGAATTACATTGTGAGAATTATAATGTTTTAATATGTGAGCATGTAGGCCATGTATATGTTTCTAGGGCAGTGGTTTTCAGTTCATGATTAGTTAACATCAAGTGATGACCCAAATTGCTAGTAAAATGATTTCGCATAAATGACCGTAAATCAAACACTGGGTATTACCTCAAAATGCATACCCTGTTTAAAAAAAACAGCATATGCTGGTTAGTTATGTTTTGAAGCATGGCAGCTGGTTTAACTGGTCCTTAGTTGGCCATGAGCTGGTTTTAGCTGGTCATGAGCAGGAACTAACCAGCTATTGACCAGCACATGACAAGCTATGGACCATCTGAAACCAGCTGCTATGCTTCAAAACGTACCTGACCAGCATATGCTGTTTTTTCAACATGCTAAGTCCAACAGTATGCAAAATATTAACATACTGTAATATTAACAAATATTAACATACTGTAACAACATAGGCTAAATAGGAAAACTTTTTAGAAGCCTAAAACATACACTGGACCAAATCACTATTAGTATTCATATTGGGGACACTTAATTTCCAGCGATATCGATGACTTGATTGCACAGATACTGTTTCAACTGAACTGAGTGAACTCAGTGACCTGGATGATGATGTCACTGAATTCAATGGTGAACTGCCCTTTTGCATTATTGAAACTATTTTCCTATTTAATGTTGTACAGTTGCTTTGACATAACCTGTATTGTTAAAAGCGCTATATAAATAAATGTAACTAGTCACCATTTTACCAAGACACAGATGAATTAGTGGCACAAAATAACATGTCTGAAGCTGTCTCGTTGTTCTTATTTCAACTTGGAAACGAACAGAAACATCAATATACCTTTCACTAAAACAAAGCAATGAAGACTCTCTCTAAAAGGTCACGCTGATTTATAGATGATCATGAACTTTAAATGTGAATAAAGACTTCTTGAGGTTGACATAGAGACTTGTATAGCAGGCTAAGTCTTAAATCTATCAAAATAATGAGACGAGTCATTCAGGAGTCTTTTACAATTCGGGCTTGCATTTTTATATAGTTTTGTTCCATCAGGAATCATCCAGACCTGTCCTCCTCACCGTGTGTCACAGAACAGTGATTCCTGCAAGCTAAGCTAATGTTTTACATCCCTCACAGCCATGGATATTTGGAATGCTGGTCTCATTCCAGAGTAAGTCTACAGAGAGGGAGGGAAGGGAAATGAGACCTTCTTGCGAATGAATGAATCCCAACTTGGCGAACACATTACACACACACGCCTACTGGGGACTGGCTCTTCGACCATCTAACTGTGACCTCATTGCACATCTGGGATCTAAACACTCATTCAACATATTGCTTTTGAGGAAAGGGAGGTGGAAAGTGACAATTTTCCACAGATCGCTTCATCCTTAGACTTTTAATTTTGTGAGACATCAAGTCCCAGATTGCTAATGTCGTTCACGACAGAAATATTGCAGAAGTGAGCCACCCGAATAAAAGAGGTCCCTCACACACACACACCTTTCCTGCAGAAATGTGAGGATACTCATAACTAATCATAATTCCCATTACGTACCAGGGCAATAAAGATTCCTGAAAAAAAACAAAAAGGTTATTAAATGAAAAGATTACAGCATTTCATATAAAAAGCCAATTTCCTGGGTGCTGTTGATAAGGGCAAACACATTAAAGATGTGCCAAATATACATTTCTAAGGCAAGCAGTCTTTTGAAGCAGGAGTGACTCCCAAAATGGACCTGCCGCAAATTCTGCTGATTTACGTTATGCTGAATGATTAAACACTGAAGACAAACTTGTGTCTCAACTTAAACAACGCAAAACCTTTAAAGGTGATGAAGAAAGAGGATTACTGATAAATTGGATGTATCCAGTCTCTTAAACACACTTTGTCTAGCATGCAGACCTGATAATAAAGAGTGCCAGAGTGCATATGTAAGCCTACGCTCGCCGTGATCAACTATTTGACTTACTGTGAAATTAGGATTAATGAATTGAGTTCAGCATGGAGTCAACTCAAATGATGTGGGGCACTCCACAAAAACAGGAAATGCTGCTCTCCTATCTACATGCTTATATTGTTCATTTTTGCACCTTTTGGTCAATTGTCTTCTTATCTTTAGTCAGCTGGCAGTAAATACAGTACATACAGTACACTTACAGTATCAGTATGTTTATTCCCTGAAGGGTCTATCAGTAGAATTCCCCTTCAAAATATGCTGCATGGAAATTCACCAGGGCTCTTTTATCATCCCCATAATGGCGAAATCATCGAGCATTGAATGATGTGTTGATGGTGGCGCGGAGAAGAATCATTAGTGAAGTTCTGTATTGCACATCAGCAGCGTTGATTCCATCAACATTGCATCCAGATGAGGTGCCATTAAGGTGAAAGAGAAATTGATGAGTGTGTTTGTGTGTGTATTCATCAGAACATGCACTAAATCCTCAATCACACAGTGTACGTAGAAGGGGGAAATACATTGGAGGCTCAGTGCAGGAAGATGGATTTTCCTGCCACTGCAGTCATCAGCCGAGGCCTTGCCTGTTTCAGCACAGCTGGGCTAGTGGGGTCTCCTTGGAGCAGCTCCAGACTGGTGAGCCACCAGCCAAAGTCCGGATGGAGCTGTTAATCAAAGTGCCACTAACACAGCCATCCATCTTCAGGCTGGACGGGCTACTGTGGCCTAAACCTTGCCTCTTTATAGCTTTTCCCTTTCTGGTGTGAACACAGTCTCAGTTTCATTCATGCAAATGCTTGATGCTAATTTAGAATAACTAAATAAAAATATGATTATGGTTATTATTTTTCAACAATCAGCTGTGTTCAATGATGAATAAAAACAATAAACCAATGTCGTTTGATTTACTCGTACTCCATAGTACTATGGTATAGTACGATTCTAACCGCATTATCATATTCATGTACCATGTCAGACTTTTTCTACAATATGTCAAGTATATACGTGCAAAAAAACATGCTAATTCAAAAACCAGTTTGCTAGTGTTATGATACACATTTATCCTTGTTAGAGAAGATGTGTGAAAATTGTAGACTGTAATGAAACATTTCAGCGTTCACAATGTCAATGTGAGAATGATTGGTGCAAGCACAGTGAGAGAAGGGTGATGAAGTGTGTTGTGATGTGTTCCTATTGATTGCATGACCCATTCCACATACAGTTTAGTGGGAAAAAACTTTGTCGCTCTGCAGACAAAATGCAATGTTAAAACAATGCGTTTAAGGTGGATTCATCATCGACACTGTGGAAACAGCTTGTCACATACAGTAATAAAACTGACTGACTGCCTGTCTGCTAATATTCAACATGACATCTATTTTGGAGTGATTTGTTATTAAATAAAGCTGTTTTATATGAGAGGACACTGTCTTTGCAACTGGTAGGATTCATTTCTGATCAGATATGGAATCTGCAAACAAGGCTAACTGTTAAACTCTGAAAGCATTCAATGGAATCCATGCCATTATATGATTGTGATCCAAGTTGACATCTCAAGGCTTTCTCCAATGATACAAATGCCAGGGTTGTCATGTTCTTTAACAATCACTAGTATGACACCACCTGTCAGAGCTAATGCAATGCAGAGAGGAAGCAGTGCAAACTTTTTTGGAAAAATCAGGGAGCAGATGCATGCAACAACTGCCATTTTCTCCATATTTTAAAATGTGAAGAATAAAGTTGTGAATTTTTTTTTAATTTTTTTTACCAGAGTGACTTGTATTATTGACTTAAATCCCCAAAGGTACGATGTTTAGTGAATTAAAAACAGCATTACAAAATAATCTACCAAGAATACATGAGTAAACAGTCGCTATGGGATTTGCTGGAGTCTCTCCGAGAAGGGTTTCTCTCATGTGAGGAGCGTGTGAAATAGAAAACCTGGAGAGGAGCTCCATGTAAGCATGATTGATTACAACAGATTGCTTCACCGATCCATGGTCCAGACCGGCTTTCAGTCTGTGGTTTGATGGGTGACACAAAGTCTGAAGCACAAGTTACTTGATTTTATTAGCTGGTATAAAAGTAACATCACACTCGCAATGTTGCTGTCGTTCAGCATATATCTTACTGGGTAAACTAAATTATAATGTTCGTGTTATGATGCTGCTCAATTAAAAATCAGCAACGATAAGCTGAATGTAATCGTTTTCTATTGCACGGCCAGTGATAGCGAGCAGGTCCAGCAGCAGAGAGGGCGCGTGGGGAGAAAACACGTCCGTGACATCATCCGCCTTGTTGTGATTCCCGTTCCCAGCGGGTTCATCTCGTGGATGCTATCACAGGATTCCCACTCTGATTTCCCCCGTGTTCAACTTCAGCTCCTCCCTCACGGTCTGAAGCTCACGCCCGCGTTGGTTTTACTTGCGGTATCTTATTTTCGCTCCGTGGTTTAGCTTTCGACAACGCCATTCTCGGGTTCAGCAGAAGCGTTATGAGGACGACTGAGAGATGCTTCCGGTGTAAAAGTGATATCTTCATGAAAGCTGTCGCGAGGAAGAGCTCTCCGCTGTGCTCATGCGATCGAGGCTATTGTTAGAGGAGATGAAACGGTGTCGGTTGGCGTGACACACCTGGGATTGTTACAGCAGACATCCAAACACGCATTTCTTCTGTTCCACAAATCCATCGTGCCTGCAAGCGGAAGGGTTTCGTTTGTTTCGCCGAATATTAGTTAGAGAAGCCATTCTAGTGTGTGTTATTTCATGGGGATGTGTTCAAGGCAAGAGAGGATTCAAAAAGACGTCGACATCGTAATTCAAAGGTGTAAGGCAGAGAAAGACTGTCTGTTTTCTGGTGAGTTTCTATTGTCTATTCTTATTAAGAGAGCTGGCTTCCTTTAACAATTGCCATGGATTTAATCAACACAACTGATGGGCTGTCAGTCTCGCTGCTGATGCCTTTATTTCCTCCTCCACACAAAAACCCGTTATGTTTAAATACCCTATGTGGCTAATGTACTCCAACGTAGGCAATTTAATCTTTCCTGGACATAATAAATTATGCAGTAATAAACTGCAACCAAGGGCCTAGCAAAACGTAAACTGCCTTCATTATTACTGCCACATATTCTACTCTTATCATCCTAATAAAGCCATTAACATTCCTCTCAGGTGTTGGTTTGTGATGTGAATGATTTTTCAATTAAGTTAGCCCACGCCTTACTATTGTTTAGCGTCACACATTTATCAGCTATCAATTTAATTCTCCTGTATTCATTGTGGGTGGACATTCCCTGTTTATGTTGCCATGGAGACTACACTTGTTGAAATTGACTTTTTTTTTTGTCGTCCAGTGTGTTATTTTGTTAAAAAACGCCAAGTTTGATTGTCTGTGTGTTTCAGACTTTCGATTCTCCGACTCCACGTTCACCTTCACCTACTCAAAAGGACCTAAAAGGTAAATATCACAGAGCCAGCTATGTTCTGAATGTAAACAGTTGCTGTACACCCACATTCCTGCTGTGTTTTGAGTTAACTATATTTGTCAGTGTTTGGTTCACAAAACGTACATTTCATCCTCATTTTATAAGCCTCGTGTTGTTCGAAACCTTTCTTGCTTCTGTGGAAAACAGAAGAGGCGGAATGACTCTATACCTTCGCTTTTATTTTTGGAGAAAGATCGAATGAAAGTGAAAGGAGAGTGAAGCTGTTGTCCTGACTAACATCTCATTTGTGCTCCACTGAAGAAAGTTATAGACATTTACAACAACATGAGGATGAGCAAACAATGACAAAAACATAAAACTTTAAAACAATGACAGTGTAATGGGTGTTTTGGTCATGATGTGCGAGGCTTGCATTATAAGCGAGAAATGAGCTGGCAGGCTCTCTATGAAAAATCATTGCATCTTGCCTTGTAGAGGAAGCAGCACATTTCCTGTTTGTAGAGCTGCAACCTGCACTCAATGTCTTTCACTGAAAGACTGACATTTCTACGTAATATAGATGTGGGTGTGGCCTCTTTTTTGGCACCCTTTCTTTGTCATTTTTGAGTATTTGTATTTTCTTAAAAGAAAATAGGGTTGCTCTAATATTTGATATGCCAGATAATCCTGATATTTGATGCAACAAACCATTAAAAGATGGAAATTCGCAAGGAGATCATTTTCGTTAGATGTTACCGAAGCAGGTATAAGGTAATTCAAGCAGTGAAAAGAACAGACAAGCCCATAATCCCAGAGATGCAGTAGTTCTCATGAATAATCCATCATGACCGAGATCAGCACAAATTATGTTTGAGTTTCATCATCTTGGTATAACTGAATTTGCATAATTACCATGAGTGCTAAATTGTGACAAGCTCTAATTCAAACAAATGTTGTTGCGTTAGATGTGGATACTGGCAGACCGCTGGAAATAAACTTTGGGTCATTTGGTATACTATATCAAAAGGATGTAAACCATTAATTCAGGGAGTTGATGAGGAAGTGCCATAATATAAGATCCTATTAACATTGTAGGTGTTGTACAGTGCAGAAAGTGAAAGTATCAAAAGCAGAAGTAGTTTGCCACGCTCACGTCACACTGGGTTTTTGTAACTAATTTATAGTTATATAAGTACAGTATCTGTCAGTGTGCAGATGTCACAGTTACAAACTGAGATGCATTTACACATTTAAACAAATCTTTAAGTGTGTGTTTATCATGTGTACCAAGTAAACCATATATATATTTTATAGATTATATAAGAGGCAGGTGCTAATGTGAGGAATATTTGAATAGTTAATATGCCAAATAGAATAATATTTAAGTGATGCAGAGAAGCTAACGTTCCGCTTTAGCATCATCTGCCGAACTTTTGACTTTTTTTCTGTAGTTTGTAGGGCTACAAGAGACACATTGAACTGTATATCAGCAGTGCATTTACACTGTTGCATCATGTTGAGCCCTGATTTCATCACTCATCTTATTACAGTTATTATCTTGTGGCAGTATATGCAGACCACATGGGAAGGATATTCTCTCAGTGTGACAGGCAGTTGAAAAATCACTGTAGATGCACTTGTGAGACCTGCCCAGAGGGTGTTGGGTCATCCGCATGTAGAGGTTGTTTGTTTTCATTAAAGTCCATGCATTCTTCTTTACTGAAAAGATGTGCATTAAATATCGCATTCGATTTATCGTGCAGCCCTATTCCATATATAGACCGTAATGCTTTGTTTCTGTCTTGGTGAGCAGGTTTCAGGTGTAGAAGCTCCTGTCTTGGCATGTGACCCCGTTTGTCAGCAAATTATGATGCTGTTCTTACAAGGTTTTTTTTTATTTTTTATCCCAGAATGAAGCCAACCAGGACAGGAGATTCGAGAGGCAATAGCTGTAATTACCTAGTCATTTTGGATTACATTTTTACATCAGAAATGGATACTTATTATTACTTTATGGCACTGTTTGGACCCTGAAAAATACTTTCATTGGTTTAACTCTGTGTACTCAGTTTTTTCAGTAAAAGATCATATGTTAATTAAAAATTGCTGTATTTTTTGTTTATTTGGTTTTTATTTTCTGTTTGTGTATTATTCCAACTCAGTTTTTACCATGAAGATAGTCTTTGGAATGGCAATAAAAGTAAATGAGTACTACTACTTAATGTGTTAGCTTTTATTAACACCATCAGGTAGATTTAGGGTAAGGTTTAATGTAGGTGGTATGTTTATTTTTGAACTCAATAGAGCATTAACCTTTAGCGCCCCTTACTGAAAATTTTATTTTGAGCTGCGATGATGCGTACAAAAGTGTACATCATAGAATGTTGCCAGACTGATGACTGATTTAATATTATTTTTATTTTTTTGACTTAAGACATTTAGATGTTGCAATATTTTTTTGGGGTTAATTGACAAACATTTAACCCCAAAAAAGATTTTTTTTCATTAGCAGAAATTGATGCTAGGCAGAAAAAAGTTTGTAAAATTAGATATTGTGACAAAGATACATTTTAGAGCCTGTGAATATTAAGAATTTGTGTGATGGAACATAAGCATAAACCTCATTCACCTGAACTTAATGTATTTTTTTGCAGTTATTAGCAATTAGCAAATGCTTTATAACACTTGAGAAAAGTGTGTTCATGTGACCAATAAAACCCTGTATCATGCATGACACAACCCAAGTCATTTTTTAATAAAGTCATGTGTCATTATGAAAGCTTTCTGTGAGTGGCACCATCCTGTGTGAGACCTCAGGAGGGGTTTCACTTTCACTGAATTAACCTCTCTTCTCTGTGTTATCATCCCTTAATTTCTTAAGGGCTAGTATTGCTTTCAATGCCAGTAGTCAGAGTCTACATAGAGTATGCTTGTGTTTTTTCCCAAGGAGTTATTTGCCATGATTTTTAATGGTATGTATAAGGTCATTGGCTCCATTAATTCCTGAATACGTTCTCTCATTTTGTGCAATGGAGCAAAAAACATAAGCACATAAAGGTCACCTGCGTGATATTACATTTTCACTTTTGCCAGATCAGCCTATATCAAGGTAATTAACATGATTTTGACAGTTTCATGCTGATCACTATAGGGCTTTTTAGCAAGCCACTTAATTCTCCACATTAATTCAAGGCACTTCACAGGAGACAGTGTCCTGTTGTCAACAAAGTTCGTTGCAACCTTATTTACTTGATTGCGTGAAATGGATACCACACCTTACTTAAGTGTTTAGATAAGCTGTTTTTCAGGACTTGCGGCCTGCGGGCAGCACCCTTCTGGGACCTGATGGTCTCTTCTGTGAATTGTCATTTGAAATTCATATATATAATCTCCTTATTTCCGTCAAATTTAATTGAGCCCTTATTTATTTATTTTATTTCAGTTTTGCTGCTATATTTAATTGTCGGTGTCAATGCTAGATGGCTTTTTTTCTATACACCGCACTATGCTCCTGCACTGCACAAAACATAAAATGAATAGATTATTATAATTTTTTTGTAGATGCTCATTTGTTTTAATTTATTCACAAGCCTTTATTTGAACAGTTTAGAAATATTCAGTGAGCGATGTACTGTGTGATCCCAACTAGGGATGCAACGGTAGGATTTCTTTTGGCCGATATGATACCGATTTTAACAAACAAATATTGGCGAATTCCGATACCAATATTGGTAAATTGCATAGAGCAGGGCTTAAAACGAGAGAGAGAGAAAAATCTATTTACGCAACAAAAATATTTTTTTCAAGATATTTTAAAATGTTTCAGCTTGGGCTGGGCGATATATCTAACTATATGATCATTCGCATCTAGTCAGTAAATCTGGTTCTGTGATATATTTTGTGTATAGTCCTATATATTCCTTTTAATGTAGCCGATATAGTTTTATTCAGTTTTTTTTCCGTTCACAGACACGCTGCAGGTGCATGATGTTACCTTGTGTAAGTCCGTGTCGACCATCGCATCGGCTCTTTTCACGCGATTTCCGATATGCAGATGGCTTTAAAATAGTAAAAAATCAGCTGATAAATATCGGCGTACAACAGATCTGTGCATCCCTAATCCCAATATCTATGACCATTTCATCTTAAAAAATCAAACGAGAGAGAGCGAGAAAAAAAAGAATAGAGATGCTAAAAATAGAATGATATAGAAAATGCTAAAAAGCTGTATTTTTACTGGTGATTCTTCAGTTATTTGCAGAGTCCGTGACAGTACTGTACTGAGTAAGGTTGAATAAATGGAAAGTTTATTAAAGTTAGTAGGATTAAAACAGGTGCATAAAGAAATAAAAAAACTAAAACCTTTTCCAACATCAGTAGCTCCAGCAGTTCACTGTCACAATGTTTGATATGATAATATTCTGACTGTTTCTGCTTTTATTCAGTGTGATGGAATCAGTCATTTGTGTCGGGTACCATATGTGCATGAATATGTCTGAGAAGCAGTGTTACATGTATGCTTATTTCTGTTAATAATGTGTTTTGTTTTTTCTTTTTTTTAGGGTGTCCTACTCTGTTCATGTCTCTGATGATTATCCAGGTATTGCACACACAGATTGACGGATTAATTGATAAATGGATGGATCGTACACCCAAACTCTTACTACTCCTCTGCATGTTACAAAAGAAGCAATAGTCATTTAATGCTAGTTAAAACCAGCAAAAAATGCCATATGACTTTTATTGATGACAGAACACAGGCCATATCTTGGGACTAGAATATCATATAGAGGGAGGATTTTATATGGACCAAGGAGGAACCATTCAGAACACTGTAGTAGCATCCACATAGAGATGTTTTAAAAACCATTCAGAACACATAAGCAAATGCATAACAATACCCTGCCAAGCACGCACAGTGTTAGCTCTGTGGGTGTCCAGTTTTTAATTCAAATATAGTTCATAATGTAATTTATTTCATATTTACGTACCTGACCTGATAGGAAAGATGCTGCAGGGTCTACAGTGTAAAGTGACAGCTGATGCTTATAAACCAGTACTAATATGGCTAAGCTGCATCATTCTCAGCTGTAAAACAGTTGATTCATACTCTTAAATCTTCCAATTGTATCTTTTCTGTGACGTAATTATAAAGGCACAATACATTAAAGTGAGTGACAGTGTTTGTTTTCATTCTCTTTTGGTACATGAAATGACAACACAATATTGAAGCTCAGTGGATTTTATGGGTATAGTGACGACGCTGGATTTTTGCTCTTCAGTTGCCCAGTGCACTCAGTTTGTCTTTGCTTAATAAGATTTTTTTTAAATAGTACACAGAAGTTCATCATTTATTCCCCCTCAAAACATAGACACATTAAAATTGCATTTTGTTGTGAAGCTGTGGTGTTGCTCTAAGCCTAAAATTTGCTTTAATGCTTTGATTCATCACCCAAGAGTTGTCCCTTAAATCTAAATCTAGAAGATGCAGACCTCCTTTCTGCAGGACGTAGTGTAGCCTGAATCACAGCATAGCGGCTGACAGTCAGCTTTGCTTAAGGATGAGGAATTTGCTTGGCAAAGATTTAGACAACATTGCCAAAGAATGCCATGGGATGTGTTAACAAAGAATGCCATGGGATGTGTTAACCTGAAAATAGTGGATTGTCCAGAAATTGTAGAATTAGTGCAAATCTCTTTTCACTCTCATTTGTGTTTCTATTTATTATGTATACGTTGCAAGTTACGGGTTTTGGTTAATACTAGGCTTGGCAGGCTTGATTACACTGTTAGATCTTCTTCAGGTGTTGAATAGCACCTGCTTGTCTTTGTCTTTTCAGATAACACATATGTGTCTAACTCTGAAAACAATGATGAAGTGTTAGTCACCAGGGATCCAATACCAGTGATCTTCCACAGAATTGCAACAGGTAAGAATCCTTACAATCCAGGAGTATATCAGTAATTTTAAAATTTGGTCAAGGCCCTGTCAGCTGAATATTTTTGCTCCAACCCTACCATGATGCCAACACTTAACAATCAAATTTCATTGAATTAGCTCAACAGTTGAACAATACTTTTTCAGATTTTTTTTGTTTACTTTTTATGATGGTCAGTAAAGTAAGTACTGTGGTAGAAGCACATGGTCCTGAATGAATAACATGTTCACATAAATACAGCATTTAGATTATACTCAAATATAACCATGATATAGGTAAACGAACACTACCTTTTTAAAGTTTGTTGTTAACGTAATTTTTTCTGAAAATGTTTATTTTGCTCACGCCGGATACATTTATTTCATCAAAGTACAGTAAAATGTTATTAAATAAAATTAAATATTGAAAATTTGTTTTCTAATTTACTTAACATCTGTTTTATATTTTAATATGTCTTATTTTAATATAATAATTCTTCATTGCTGAATAAAATCAGAAAAAAATCTGATTGTCCCCAGACTGTCAAATTATAATGTATGCCAAAATTAAATTTTAGTACTTTGTTTGTGTAGGATAAAAATTATCTTAAGATCCTATTATTGCAGTATTCACATAGTGTTAGCCAGTCTTTCGCTGTTTTGGAGCTCTTTCCACTGGCAGTAATCCTGGAAATAAATTATCCTGGAATCATACTGCATTTCTTCTGTTCCTTTTTTAGAATCAACCAAGACATATGTGCCAAAACAAAGTGGCAAAAACAGAAGAGATCTTCACTAATTTCCCCCAGCAGTTAGTTAAATGCTTAATAGATGCTTGTCAGTTGTCATGCACACTTAATATTTTTCCAGTCCACACATTTAATACAAAAGCAGTTCATCTTCCGGCAGTGTAAATTACAACGAATGATCCTGTGTACAGTACATACTGCTGATGGATCTCGGATGTGCACACTTTTTCAGTTGTACATTTTTTTTTCTCTGCATAAACAATCTATTTTTAGGTTCTGAGAAATGCAAGTACAACTTCTTTGGTCAAGACCTCACTGTTATCTCACCGCTTTAATGTGGCAGTGTGTTATACCAGATTTTCCAGATTTGGAATTCTGAGCAGTTATTTCAGGTTTTGTAGTTTAGGATTGTAGTGGAGTTATGAGTTATGAATCTTGTAGTAAGATCTGCAGTGTTTCAGTTGAAACAGTTGTATTGCTGTCACCATACACGCCAACAAAAAACAATGGTTAGTGGCCTGTTACAGGAGTTATGCCAGTTATGATCTAAATCTGAAATTCTCAGTTCACAATATCATGTCAGCCACACACATCTGTGCTTTCACTCTACTTTGTCTTTAGAAATACGCATAAATAACGATGCCACCAGCTGTCTGTCTATTAGATCAAAACTTCAAACCGACAAAAACGTGGTAAGAAATTTGACTTTTTTTTGACAATTGTTTTTTTGCCTTTATCATAAAATTTATTTTTATTTTTACAAACATCAGGTATGGCAATGAATAACTTTTTACTGTGACTAAAGTTCTGCCTTGATTTTGAAACCTCTACAGTGCCATTATGCTATAGAGGAGGATTCAGAGGGTGACAATGATTCAGAGGAGTTCTACTATGTGGGACAGGTAAGTTCATCTGAGTCATTACACTGCTATATTATTATATGTCCACTACACTATTTATTTACAAAACATTTCAGTCTGTGGAATCTGTACAGTCTTATTGACTAACCACGTACAATCTTTATTAATTGAGCAATAGCCTAAATGTGTTGAAATGGGTAACTGAACTGTGAGTATTCCAGTTAAATTGTTGTCAAAAATGTCAGTGCAAACATGCCTTCTTTATATATTACAGTACAAAGTTGTGGAGGATTTAAAAAAAAAAAACCTTTTATTCAGCAAAGATGTGTAAAATTGATACTACTATTTTTGTAGTGCGCCTGAAACAGAAAAAAATCATTCTTATTGAATTCTCTCACAAAAATGAGAATGAACAATAATACTAAATGGCTATGTTATGACACTTATTGGTGCAGAGTGAAATTTAGAAGCATGTGCAAATGTGACAAATAATGAAAGTTTCAGAGTTGGAGTTTGCTAAACAAGGTCCTGACTCACATGATCACTGCAACTAAACTTCCTAAGGTATTACAGGTAGAAAACCAGCTTCAAACCCACACCACCTGGGGCTTCAGACTTTTCATTTCATGGTAAAATTACTTAAAGCAGTTTGCAGCTCATATAAAAGAACTTTATAACTCTCTTAACTTTTAATGATTAGTCCCTCACTTTTCTGAGAAAGTTTCCATCCTGAAAATGAATGTTTGCACACATGGATTGTGCTTAAATTAATCAGGTGACCATCCACTGGAGCAAATCCATAAAGCTGGAGTGAGTGAGTGAGTGAGTGAGCGAGTGAGCAAGCTTTGTGTGCTCTGTGAGGACCAGTCCAAAGGCAATGGAGATTCATACCCTAATGCCTGTGCCATGCTGTGAATGCTCACTGGCTCTTGCTGACTGTAATGTGACAGTTTTGCAATCCTTTGCTGTTTTGATGGTCTCAAAGCCTTCGGGAGACACTTCCATGCCACATGCTGGCAGATTCTCTCTGAACTTCAGAACAGATGGTGAATTTTCTTGATCTCTGTTGTACTGAATATCTGAAAAGACCAAACTACATCCATCGTTTACATAGACGAAAGCGTGATCATTGTACGTTCTGTAATAGGCTATATTAAGAAACACTTTGTAACTTCCATTCCACTAGTGTCACCAAAGGAATGACTTATTAAGTATAAATAATTGCACATTACCATTCTTTCAAACAGTATTCCTGTCCTGAACTAATGCTCAAGTGTTGCTGTGAGGGGCAAGGCTAGGGGCTCACACGAACAGTTCAATGTTTAAATAAAACAAATGAAAAAACACTTCACTTACTCCGTATTAATTAAGGACATTTATTCAAAATCTGTGATTCATATTTTGCCTGTTCAAATTAAACTTTCCTACTAATTTCTTGCAGCAATTATTACTGCAAGACTAGATTTGTAGGATTATTATGATTACTCTTGGATCTCTTGAGAAATATAGTCACTGCATCCTTCTAAAACACAACATCTCGGTGTCTTTTAATCAGCTCAGCTCAGCAGTAGAATCAAAGGATCAAAGAAAACAAAATCATTCAATGATAAAATCAAATAGTCTGAAGATGCTGGTATGGCAAATTAACTTTCACAAGAAACCAGACAGTTTGTTTTGGACACAGTCTGACTGATCTTATAATGGAGTAATCTAAAGTCAGGGCCTAACACTAAGGAGTGGCCCTTTTGGAGTGGTGGTTCAAGTTATTACTTGCCCTGCCAAAATTTTTTTGAAACAATAAAATACTTAGACTTATCTGACCTTGTATTCTAATTAATACAAAATTTAAACATTTGTAATTCCAACATTAAAGACCAGTGAACAGTCATTACAAACAAATTAACCAATTAGAAGCAACAACGCAAATAAATGTAATAAAACAAAACTACAAATTAAACCGTGCTTAAAAATGTTTTCAGGTAGGTCTAACAGTAGTATTCAGGTACATAAAATTAATAATCAGATGTGAAATAACATTGTATAGTCTTCATTAATAAATTAAACAGATTTATCCTAGTTAAAGCTACAAAAGTTATTCACTTAAGAGTAGTGATTTGCATTTCTGTCTGTTGTTGTTTGATTGACATCAATGATAGAGACAGCAGTAGGTTAGGCTGTCAATAAGGCACAGACTCAATACGATTTACATCCAATTTATTTTTGGCTGTTGGCTTTACTTAAGACAACCAACTGTGCATTCGAGGATACTGGCATACCCCCCAAAAAACCCAAACAAACCAAAAACAAAACAGTGCAACATTCCAGTTGTCCTTTGAAATTGTGTCAATTGAGAATGTTTAAAAACATGTGCAAATGATAAACTTTTGTGATGCCGCATCATTGGCCAGATCGGGCCAGTGACAAATGTAGTCTGTCGTGAGCGTCTTTAACACTGACCACGGGTCATTGGGCAGTCCTTATTGTCAAGCCCTGAAAGTGTATGAATTGTTAAAAGAGTAGAGAGACATCAGGTTAAAATGAACATGATTAATGTCTGGAAGCGTGTTTAAAGTGCTCTGGATTGAAAGCTCATTATGTAGCCAGTAAAAATGCACCTCTGAAGACTCAAGGTAGAAACAGTCATGAGTGGAGAAGTGGTTGAACAGCTGTCCGTGTGTTTCTTAATTTTTTTTTTTTTACTGATGCTCCTGTTTATCAACCTTTCGAGCTGTGTATTTATGCGGGCAGGTAAATTATGATGGAGAGCTTCACAAACACCCCCAGCTGGAGGCTGATTTGGCAGCCGTGAGGGACTTATATGGCCATCATGCAGTATCTCTCAGGTATCTGACCATTCATTCTTCTTGACGTTTTGATGTGAGAATAGTTTGAAACTTTTTCAAATGAAACTGTTTTTTTTTTTTCTTCACACAAAATGAAAATCATTCAATGATAAAAGTGCAAACATTTCATTAGCTCAGGAAAAATTGTCTTGAAATTGTGACTTCCTTCTGAAATCCCCCACCACCAGAGAAGTGTTTTATGGGAAACAACCCAATCTTTAGTGTCCTGGAACTGTTAACCCACTCGAGGACATTCACAGATGAATAGAACATGTCAATAAGAACGTGATTCACTCAAAATCTGCCAATCTGAATGGCGTTTCATGAGACGACGGCTATTAAAAGCTTTGTCCTTGAAAGTTTATCTTGTCAAGCTGCTTTTGATAACAGCAGACAGTCAAATGAAAGAACAGCATAAAAGGCTATTCATAGCAGCAGAAGTGTGTTTTATAGTCTGTCTAGTGTGTGATCCGTGCGATTCGTTTGCTCTGACTCATCGATAGAAAACTATTTTGAGTATTTATTCAGCGTTCTGCTTGAAAAATGACCTGGGATGGTTTTGCTGAAGTCTCTATGAGAGGGGTCACTGAGGCTCCCTTTAATAATTTGATTCCACTAAGTGGTTTTTGCCTATTTATTGAACTGGATTTTAATGAAAAGGCAAAACTGCTTTTAGGTCATTGCACAGCGTTCTTGGTAAACAGCATAACACATCTTTAATGAATCCTTGAAGTTACTCTGATTTTCTTTTACCATAGTAAATACGTAATTGTGTGTGTTTACATGTGTCTGAATGTGTTTTTTTTGGCTGTATGTAAGCTGTTTCCTCTTGACAGATCACAGGGGATTATTATTTCCTCAAACCTTTTGCTTTTGAGACACAGAGACTGCATTTGGGAGTGAGGAGTAACCATGGTAACAGTTAGCCCAGAGCAACACAACAAACTCATCACAATGGTTTTATGAGAAATAAATGCTTTAAGTAAAGCACAGCAACAGAGCTGGAGCATCGGACTGCATCCTTCCTGGGCTTCCTTCCTGGTCATTTAGGGCCACACGTTAACCAGTAGCCAAATATTGATATTTTGTTAGCAAATTTGCATTCAGTCTTATTTTTCCTTTTTTTCCTTCCAACCTATTTAAAATGGGGTGAAAATGACTATTCATGTTAACTTTAAAAGAGAATGTTTTGTAAGCCGGCTGTATAAACAAAGTGAACTGCTTCATCGTCTAAATTTGTTGTGAATTCCCCTTCGAATCCTAAAAGCTTTTTGCTTGACGGTCAACAACATATTCTGAGTAATATATTCTAGCAATTTTCTAGTCTTAATGAGTGTGTATTTTGAAAGCTACTGTGAATAAAGAATAATCACACGAAAAGGATTTATTGTCAAAGATGGAATTTCTTAATGACCAAGCCTGAAACTGTATCTATTTTTTTCCCTCCAAAATACAGGGAATATGGTGCAATTGATGATGTGGACATCGACCTACACATTGATGTAACTTTCCTAGATGTAAGTGTTATTGTTCAGTGTCTTATTAAAGATAAATGATGATGCCCAATGATTATTTTTTAGTTTTGTGTGTGCAAGTGTGTGAAACTGAAATTGTTTTTGTTTATAGGAGGAGATTGCACTTGCCTGGGATGTGATCCGGAGTGAACCTGTTATTGTGCGGCTTCACTGCTCCCTCACACAGTATCTGAATGGACCAGGTTAGTTCTCTCTCTCTCTTGTTTTCTTTCTCTCACACATACAAACAAACGTTCTGTAATAGAATATCAATTTTATAAACATCTCTTGCCCTTAGTCAGATTGGACACCATATTGAACTGAACATGGATGAAAACAAGGCTGTAAGGAATAGACTTGCAGTCTTTACAATGGTACACACTGTATAATGATCCTAAATCGTGTAGTTTTCACAACTCACATTTTTCAAAACCCTTTCATGGAGGTTTTGTCTACTAAAAAGTCTTTTGTAAAGATTTTGTTGTTAAACAAGAGTACAGTCCATTGAGCGCATTGTAAATCTATGCCTCACAGCTTTATTTTCATTCCTGTCAAAACTTCAGTCTATTGCCATGATTCCCAGCCAGGGCTACATACAAGTTTGTTAAATCTATAAAACAGTTAAGAAATCTTTAAGAAAAACCTGCAAATCATTTTCTTGTCACGATATTAGACTCGTTTGGCCAATTTGCCTTGTTAGATGTTTTTATTTTGTGCTCTTTTTGCATAAATACAGTATGAGTTGTTTTCTCAGTGACAGTTGTCTTGGTGTCCTTGCACTGAGCTCCCTCTGTTGATTGTAGATTTGCTTAGAATTACTTGCTTCAAGAACATGACCACTTCAGTTTAGATTGCAGGAGAAAGAGATAAGTTACTTGGACATGTCCATAATCCCGGATCTTGTTCCCTTTTCAAGATATTGCTCATCATAAGTGGCTCCTTACAGAGTGACCTTCTGTTCTAGTGTTTTAAACACCTCTGATACACTTTGATGGCCAAATCAAACGTCTGTAGCAAATGGTTTCATTATTGCTTCTTTGCAATACCTTTCTCATGGAAAATGTCATGTCCCGTTTCCAGTTCCCACTGTTGATGTGTTCCAAGTGTCTTCAAAAGACAGATTTGGACTTGGACATCAGTTGAAAAAGTAGGAAACTACTGGAAATTGTTTTCTAGCCTTATATAGGGTTTTCTAGTGTCATTAAACTTCATGAGTGTGTCGTTTCTTGGCAGGGTAATGCAAACCTTTGTCACACAGCAGTGGAAGTGTCAGAGCAAAGATAAACTCATCAGCCCACACAGTAAAAAGCAAAATGAGAGGAAGGTGAAGTCTCCCCTGCACATTTTTTCAACTCTACGCAGGTAAGAAAAAAAAACACTCCACTACACCAGTACTGGACAGTTTATTTCCTACAGCATAGTCCTGAGTTTTATATCCTCCTTTGTAGCTCTTTATACCCAGGACCAAAGAAATTTTCACCAATTTGAATGGTAACATTTAACTAAAAACACACACAAAACTCTTCAACTCTTTATAGATTTTTTTTCTTCTGTTTTTACTGTTTTTATTGCTTTGTGCATGTTATTACATAACAGTTTTTCAAACATTGAATCATTATTTTCTGATTAAGTTTTAACCAGTCATAACCTTACTCTTAAACTTGCTTGTGTGCTCTTCTGTGGTTCATCTGTTTGGCTGGGTTTCTACAATTATGAAATTTGCAAAAATTAATTCTAATGCCAATATAAGGCTTCTTTTGAATAACCATCTATAGAGAATAACCTATACCTATAATCTATATGTTTTCTGTCCTCTGTTTTACTGGTGTAAATTTGTCTATCAATCAGAATACAATACAGGAGTAAATTTGGTTATAATTTTAAAACCATAAAGAGGAAATCTTACCTGAATGTCTTACCTGTGTGTTCTTTTTAAATGTATAATAAAATGATCCAGAAATGAAATTTAAGATGCAGAAAAAAATGTATCAACAATGCTTAATGCTTTGTATCTCATTAACTCTGGCACAACTTACTGTAATTCGTTAGTGCAAAAAATATGCATTTCTACTGCAAACTATGCAGACCTCAACATGAAAAATGAAATGGTGTGAATCCGCCAATTAAGCATTCTGAAATGTGCAGGATTTGCACAAGCATAATTGCACAACATATTTCTGTGTTCCTTAATTCATGTTGTTTGATTAATGTGCTGTGCTTGTGCAAACTCAGATCCCCCAGCTACCCTCCTCCTGGCTGTGTGAAGAGCAAAAAGAAGCTCAAACCAGAGCAGGATGGCATGTCGAAATCCCACCGTCTGTTACGGCGAACATGCTCCAGCACGGTGAAGCCAGAAATGGACGGCTGCGTCGGCAAGTCGCACAAGCTCCTGGGCCATTCCCTCTCCAGTGACCCGCGGATGGAGCAACATCAGCCCCTCAAGCAACCCCACCGGCTGCTGTCGAGGCCCTGCTCGACCGCTGTTAAACCGGAGGACTGCCCGCCGCTGCGGCCTCATCGGTCGAGCGCGGCAGAGCCTCGTTATGAACACGCTGCTGGCAGTAGCGATGGCGGTACTTTGAAGCCCCACCGGCTCTTGGGCCGCTCCTGCTCGGGCAGTGTGCGGACTGAAGAGCTGGATGGCCTGAAGCACCATCACCGTCTGCTCAGCAGGTCCTACTCCAGCAGCACCAAGATGGGTAAAAACGACATATTTAAAGAGCCTGTCACTGAGAGCAGACGCCTTTCCCTTACCTCAGGGCTAATTGGCATCCTGGCCCCATCACTCTCTTCCACACCTCAGGTAAGGATGTTTCCCAGAGGCTGCTTGGGATTTTGTTGTATGAAAATAATTTCTAGTCTCAGGTGTCCCCAGAATGTGTCTGAAGATTCAGCTAAAAATAGATCATTTATTATATCATTTTAAAAATGCCTATTTTGAGTGGAAGCAGAAACATGCTGTTTTCGTGCATGTATCTTTACATGCAAATGAGCTGCTACTTCCAGCCCACCTTTCCAGTGCCTTTTACAGCTTCTGTATCAGAATATCTGTTTGGTATTATGTCCATCGTGCTGAAGTAGTGCGTTTTAAAGCCTGATATAGTTTAAACTTATAATATATGGTACTGTGCGCACACATTCTGTGAACAGCTGGATCTGTGACACTGCTTATGATTTATGGGGATTAATAAATAGATAATAAATAGAAGTTTTATCATTATAGGGTGGTTGTGTACACACATTGCCAACACGTTTATGTTCAAAACAACATGTGAACATAAAAGTGAATTTTGCTAATAGGTGCCCTTTCTAAGAATTTATTTACTGCAAAAATAAAAGTAAACAATTTCACAGTTAATTTGTATAACCAGGCTGAGAGAGTATAACAAGTTGAGGACAAGGCGATTTGTTTTTTTTTAAAAAGAGAGAGAGATTCAGTAGTTTTTTTCTTTCCCCATGAGTTAAATTTTTGGCTTGAGGCATTGAAAACAACTTTGTGTACTTGGCTTGTGAATTTGGTTTGGAATGTATAGGTTAGAGTTCAAACTTTTTTTTTTTTTCTGTTTTCTCGAGTAGCCAAACAACGGAGCCAAATCCATTCCAGTCAGAGACAGAGGTTTCCTTGTTCAGGTAAAAAAAAAAAAAAAAAAAACTACACTTCCCCCTTTGCCTTAATTCATTATTCAAGCAGGATTTGAGGTCTGATTAATACAACTCTTTTACTTGCAAATACATTCTAAATCCTTTCCTGAAGCAAACTGAGCTTGAAGGGCATGTGATTGTTTGCAGTAGTTGACATTCTCCAGTCATTAGTATTCTTATGACCAAAACTGAATGTGCAAGAAACATTTCAGGAAACATTCCTTTCAATTGTTTCCAACATGATGAAAATATAGTATTTTTCAGTGGACTGTCAATCTGCAATCTGTATTAAGGATTTGGTGGCGCTCTTCTGGCAGCTGCTGATGTTGTATTAGTATTATAGAGGGGAGAAATGTTACTGAACTGATCCTGTATGTGTTAACCTGATGTATAATTGCAGACTATGGAGTATGCCGAGCAGCGTATCCCTGTACTGAATGAGTTCTGTGTGGTCTGCGATGAACCTCATGTGTTCCAAAATGGACCAATGCTAAGAGTGAGTCTGTTTGCTCTACTAGTAATCTTGGATTGATAGATGATGTGAATTCTTTGGATTAATTCTGGATTGCTTCTAATGATCTCATTTATGTGTGTCCTACAGCCCACAGTGTGTGAGAGAGAGTTATGTGTATTCGCCTTCCAGACGTTAGGGGTCATGAATGAGGCTGCTGATGAGATAGCCACTGGTGCTCAGGTACACAAACATACAACCAAAATAGACATTGTGGACTGTGAGCACTCATATAGTCAATCTGCAACGATGTTTCTAACCAAATGGCTTATGATTTCTGTTTGTGATTACAGGTAGTAGATCTACTGGTCTCCATGTGCCGATCTGCACTGGAATCTCCAAGGAAAGTTGTCATTTTTGAGCCATATCCCTCTGTGGTGGATCCCAATGACTCACAAGCGCTTGCCTTCAACCCCAGGGTACTTAAAACACTTAGAGCATTTAACTTTAGCTTGATCCGTCTCTCTAATGTAATCCTGCTATTCAGAAAGGAATGTTACATTGATTGTTTGAATTCTTCTTCAGAAAAAGGACTACGACCGAGTGATGAGAGCACTTGACAGTATCGCATCAATCAGAGAAATGACCCAGGTATCAAGTAGAATTTTCCAACAAGAGCATGTTTTTTCTTTTTTCTTCTCTGATTGTTGCATTGTTTTGAAGGCCATCATTCAATTAAAATAGAGTGGGTTTAATCAAATAAAAATATGATGTAAATGATTTAGAAAGGTATTTTTAGAATAATTTACTAAACTATTTAATCTAATGTAATATTTCATAAATGAATCATATATAAAAGTATAATTGTTTACAATCTTACTCCAATTGTTACGATTGCTATAACATATAATGGAATAAAATGTTGACCGTTGACATGTCTTCTGCACAGGCTCCATACCTGGAGATAAAGAAACAAATGGACAAGCATGATCCCCTGGCTCACCCACTGCTGCAGTGGTATGACCGAATGACATTTCAGTCATTATCTACTCCACTCCTGCATTTTAACGATGTGTAAATGTGATGGTGAGCTCTCCCAACAGCTCCGATTACATTGTCTTGGAGAGTGTGTACATCCATCTATATGATCATGTGATGAGCTATTACTCATTTATTGAAATACGTCTATAGTCCTGCAGTAGAGGGTTTCAAACCTAATGGGGAATATTATGTGATTGATAAATACATTTTCTTTACAGGGTGATTTCCAGTAACAGATCACACATAGTGAAGCTTCCTGTTACTAGAGTAAGTCTTGTATTTATTTTATTAAGCATTTGTAATGATGTCCTTGAATATTTCTGCTGTCAAATTTATGCACATTTCTGGGATCTAGGTTAAGATGATCAGGGTTAGACTTTGGGTGCTCAACTTGAAGACGTCTATGATCAACTTTTCAAGGAAACCGTAGAGATCGTGATCTGTCATGTCCCTATAATAATGTTAAAACTACAGCAATGACTGCCTACTAGTAGATGACTGTGGCTGGTCAAATTATATCACACGTCTTTATCATGTCTTTTATACGTGCTGACATATAAAAAAATAAAAACCTTTAAGTAAGCTAGCATTAGTAGTGAAATAAATAAAATTTTAGTATCAGGTTTTTCAACTTTCAAATAAGTCCAATTATGTAATCTGACTGTCATAAAATGCAGTCTACTGTGGGACATGCTTTATTTTAAAAAGTGTTATTAAAAGCACACTGACTGGGAAACAACCTGTTCCTTAGATCTGTACATTCGACCTTAAAGAGACATCCTAATAAACCTTCTTCTGTCTGTGTCATAAATGTTCATCAAAGAACAAAAGACAGAAAATCACTCACTGCTCTTAACTAGATCACTGTATGATTTTAATATGAATCAGTGTATATTTGTTCCATACAGTATCTATGTTTCCATCTAAACAACGGACTTTGCTCAGGCATTTCAGAATGACCATAACAACATATAGATGCTGTGAACGAGATTGGTCTGCTGCTACTCAAGTTATCCCATCTCATAGCTCATGACTTTTTCAATGCGCACAGAGGAATTTATTTGGTAAATGTGTTTCTGTCGTTGTTTATGCACATTTTTCTTATTGGATAAAAATTAATCCTCCTCAAATGTGCACGTTTTTATGCACATTTTTTTAATTTATGCACATCTTGGCATTTTTATCTAGCTTTTTTTTTTAATTGCGATATTTCAAAATGTGAAAAAAAATAAAATAAAAAAAATAGGTGGATGGAAACATAGCAAGTGATACAGTGTTTTAAAGTGTTTGTTTAATGCAATACTGTGTTGTTAAAACATATAAGCCAGTGGTTTTCAACCTGTGGTCCGCGGCCCACTATTGCAGGTGGGCCGCCAATTATTTTCTGTTCATTTCCAGTCCATTCTAGGGCTGTGCGATTAAAAGAAAACGTCCTAATATCACGATTTGAGCGTGCGCATATGCCTAACTCCAGGTTCACACACTGTCTGTGATGCGCCTTTTTTCTGAGCCAATGTTGACGGATCAGAGCGTTCTCACTGCGGTAAAAGGCTAGAAATAAAAACGTGCGAAAATAATTCATGTCTAACACATGAGCATAGAGTGAATTTGTTAGTGAACAGGATGCAGTTTAAGTGAGAGGAGACACATTTTAAGTGTGCACACTCTCTCCTCGCAAAGCAGCGTGTATCTGAACAAGCACGACCGGTTTTGTGACAGAGCAAAGGAAATCTGCTGCAAACAGAGAGATTCGCACTCGTGCATTATTTTAATGTGCTTTCGCGTTATATTTATGCGCTCTCACTGCTGACCGCATACACATACTGTATTCACACTGCAAACACCTGAGGCACCGCTACAATTAATGAGCTCTATGAACAATGCATGGCAAAAAAGGAAAAAAAACTCCCTGTATACAGGATTTTTTTTTTATTTATTTTTTTGCCACAAGTCTATACATTTTTTTTACATCTTCACTATAGTGATAATTTTGACTTATGTCTGTTCTAGAGATGTTACAACTTTTTGATAAAGCTCTGATTGGTTTTCTTTTGGAAATAGGTTTCAAATTAATCCTGAATGCATTTATGACTGTAAAAGCACAATTGAAAAATTGATCAAAAAAATCACGATAGTTTTTTTTTTTTTTTTTTTTGTCCATATCGCACAGCCCTAGTTTATTCAATAAATATAGTTTAAAATCTAGCTTCTGAGTACTAAGTTATTAATCCAACAATAGCAGTGTCAGTTAATTTTTTTGAAGTGGGCCGCGCAAACGTATGTGTTTGGTTGTGTGGGCCGCGAGTTGAAAAAGGTTGGGAACCACTGATATAAGCCATTGGTTTGTTCCAGTCTGGATATTCTCATTAGTACATCTCAAAATTGGTAGATTGTGGTTTTGTGTGATATGATCTTTTTGGGAAGTTTACCCATCCCTAGGTTAGACTAACTCGCATCACCTCCCTAAGAGAGAACCATGACTCCTTTAGAAACTATCTTTCAGTTCTTCTGTATTCCTGAAAAGTTTTAAATTCAGAGGAACTTTTTTCGATATCTAAGTCTCAAGCAGAGAAAATGATTAAGGCTCAACGTCTCAAGTGTATGCTCTTACATCTTGTTTTTCTCACAACAGCAACTGAAGTTCATGCACACACTCCATCAGTTCCTTTTGCTCAGCAGTCCGCCAGCCAAAGAATCCAACTTCAGAGCTGCCAAAGGCCTCTTTGGGAGTACCTTTGCTTTCCAGTGAGTTCCATTTTAAACACCCAATACACAATTTACCTAAGAATCTTCAAATCTGACCCACATCATTACAAACTCATGATTCATGACAAGGAAAATGTGTTTTATCTGGTCCCTAAGTATATTATAGTATCTTTCTATTCTTGCCATTTTTGGCAAACTATTGGCAGTTTTGTGTGTAATGTGAATCAGGACGTCTGTGAATGGTCTGTGGGTTTGTTGAACATGATATGGATGCCACAAGCCGGGTTTGCACTGCAAGACATAACATAAAAGAAATAATTTCTTACGTCAAATGTTTTATGGCTTTGTGATTATCGGTATGTCCACTAAGAATAAATGTGACCCTGGACCACAAAACCAGTCATAAATGTACATTTCTGTAAGTTGAGATTTATGAATCATTTGAAAGCTGAATAAATAAGCTTTCCCTTAGTTAGGATAGGACAATATTTGGCCAAGATGCAACTATTTACAAATCTGGAATCTGAGGGTGCAAAACAATCCAAATAATGAGAAAATCACCTTTAAAGTTGTCCAAATTAAGTTCTTAGCAATGCATATTATTAACCAAAAATTAGGTTTTGATGGTTACAGTAGGAAATTTACAAAATATCTTCACGGAACATGATCTTTACTTAATATCATATTGATTTTAGGCATCGATCATTTTAACCCAAACAACATTTTTTTTGCCTATTGTTAAAAATATACCCCAGCGACTTAAGACTGGCTTTGTGGTCCAGGGTCACAAATATTCTACATTTGGAAATACATTTCATTGTCACAATAAAAGGAATCCAGTTCCAGCTGTCTCAACTAGTTCAGTTGATTTTCCGCAACTGTATTTGAAGGAGTCATAGAATTCCAATCTGTCTTTTGCACAAATCTAATTAAAGCTACAGCTGTACAGGCGTCAAGTCTCTTGCTGAGCTGACAACACTGGTTGTTGATTTTCCAGATTTAAAAAGACAAACTGACTGGCTCTTTCTCCCCCTCTCTTTCAGTGGATCACACATAGAAAACTGGCACTCCATTTTGAGGAATGGTTTGGTCGTGGCATCAAACACGAGGCTTCAGGTACTTGCATCTAATTATGATGCAGATGCATTACCCACGGTGTCTGGTTCTTTAAAGAGACCGATCATAAAAAGGGTTGAGGGCAAAAATGTTTTTATAGAAAACAAGCTGAGATGAAAGTGTGGATGAAGCCGGGTTTTTAAATAGTGGAAATTGATGTAGTAAGATGTAATAGTGTATACATACATGCATAATGCATTATGTAAACCTCTTAAACATCCAAGCAGACTGATGTACACTGACCTTTTTACACCACATCTCTAAATTTATGTAAGAAAAACTTAAGAGGTTTATTCACTGGATGTTTCTTACAACAAAATATAAAATGTAAATGTCTTTCAATCCAGTTGTGTGTACTGTATGAGCTTAGTGAGATTATTTCTGCAAAAATATTTCACCAAACATATTTTGAGAAGTAAAACAGTTTGCAGTTACTCAATGCCATACTGAATCTTTGTTTTGTTTGCAGCTCCATGGCGCTATCTATGGGATTGGAATCTATCTCAGTCCATTATCAAGCATATCCTTTGGCTACTCAGGTCTTAAAACCTTTATGAGCCAAACTCCTGTACTTTCTACGTAAATATATGCAAAAAATGCAAAAACATGTATAATTGCTTGACATGACTGTGGCTTTTTGTGGAACAGGGATGAATAAAAAACAGCAGAAAGTTGCTTCAAAAGATGAAACTGCTGCCAACAAGTCCAATATTAATTTGCAGGTATTTCGCTTTTTTAACATTGCAAATTACCCGACACACTCATTATTAGAATGCCTTTCTTAAAAAAAAATGCTTTACATCCTGAACCCTGCAGGACATTATCCAAATTGTTCTGTTTTTGCTTTCAGTCACAGAAGAAAGGTCAGAACCCACAGTTTCTGCAGAGCCGCAACCTGAAATGCATAGCCTTATGTGAAGGTACACATTTAACAAAGATTTATACCATCATATGCAATTCTTATCATGTTAATAATCACCTCTTTTTATGTATATACATGTAACAGTTATTACATCTCCAGACCTGCACAAGCATGGGGACATCTGGGTAGTTCCAAACACAGATCATGTCTGCACCCGTTTTTTCTTTGTGTAAGTACATTTATGTCTATCTCTGCATATATCTGTGAAATTTAATATTGAGTGTGTATCTCACATATTGAATGCATTCATTCCGTCAGAACATAAAAAGCAGAATGCGATATTAGCAGAAGTACTGAACCTAAATTGAACTGATAGTCTACTTCCGTTTTTTTTTTTTTTTTTTTACGAACTAGTTATGAGGACGGACAGGTAGGTGACACAAGTATAAACACACAGGACCCTGGCATTCATCGGGAGATCCTGCGAGTCATCGGCAATCAAACGGCTACTGGATGAAAGAGTTTGAACACAATACTGCTGCCTTGACCTCTTTCCCAAAGCTGGACATTTGAGCGTAGGAGGCCAATACCACATGTATTTTTGGTAACCACAAATACACACACACACACAAAACAAGAAGCATATTCGCAATCTTCAGAATACAGTATTTCTACTGTTCCCCTGGGATACATGCATATTTACACTGGCAATTCAACTACTACCATTTTGCTAAGTTTATAAATACAAGGTACATTTTGAAAGAGCATGGTATGTCTCTCAGTTCAACTGATAGACTACTTATTTTTTTGTAAAGAATACAAAAAATGAAACACTTTGAAGAATACAGTATTTTGAGACTTTCCTGGAGAAAATCCAATATTCCTGTGAGGATATGCGCCATCTGACCTTGTTTACTAAGAGTTGTACTTGTTAAAGTACATTAATTTGTGTATACAAAAGGTGTCTACTGTATATGCACTTTATTTTTCTTAATTGTATGATAGCTGTTTCAAACTTCCATATAATCTTAAATGCCTTTGAAAGACAAACGTATTTATTGTATGACAGTGCTGAACACAAGCGAGCAACTCCTGTTGTTGACCGCATTTACAGCTGATGGAGAGCTTTGACAAGTGTAGTTTAAAAACAATACCCCTGTTCTACAGCTAATATTTTCTGCTACTTAAAAGTAGCTGTCAGTTTACAATTTCTAAAGGCCTCAGTTTAGAATTTGCCCAGATGTACTGAACCTGCCACTTCATTAACATTTTCATTTTAAACGTACAGTATTGCTGTAACGTTTCCATTTACCAGTGACTATACCAAGTATGAAAAAAGATTTTAAAAAAATTCAAAAAAGACTTTATATATTCAGCAGCGACAACTAAACATAAGATGCATGCTGCTTTCCTTACGTTTTCAGATTTTTTTTAAAAATAATGGACAAAAATCGGCACCCAATTGTAAAATGTCTTTGAATATTACAATATATAACTTTTTTGTAAGTTGATTTTAAGGCAGAATAAGTGTTTGCTGCTTGTTGTTTATACATTGTAATGTATTAACAGAGGGTTCAAATGTGAGTATTCTGTTCAGTTTTTGCAGTTCTTTATAGTGATGTTTAGACACCTGTGTGGTTGTTAACTTTACTTTCAAAACATTAAATTGTTCGATCATTGAAATCACTAAATCTTTTTTTGAGAATGATCACCCAATATAGGGATAGGAAAATGTGCATAAAGGGGAATGTGTTTGGTTAAAATAAAATTTGATCCAAAATACTAAATGAGGAAATGCAACTTCTACATAAAGTCCAGATGTAGCACCACATTGCTTTTTTTTCGCACTTATGGTTAGAATTATGGGTTTTTATTAAAATATGGACACATTAAATATGTGGTATTATTTTGTGTATTTTTCCATGGGATTTTGAACTGCTGGTAAATTCACACAATGTTCACTTGCAATATATTCCATTGACTATAGTTTCAAGTGAATGACAATAATAATACATTAAATCTGAAGTGAAAGTTTACGTAATCATTACACATTCGTCATTACTAAAAAACTATGTAAATCAGATTAATTATATTTATTCTTTAAAATCCACAATCTAATCAGTTAATAAATAGGATTAAGACGGGGATCATTCTTACATGCATGTACTCTCACAGCGGTTGCAAAACATCTAAAAGCAACTTATTTTTATTTGTGTTTATATTTTTTCATTGTGATAGACCATGTTCTTATGTGATAGGTCTATTTGTATAGTTTTGTACACTTTCTGCACAATTTGGTAAAAAATTAAATAAAAAAAGGATCATGCTACTTAGCATTTGGTGCCTTATCGATAAGGATTTAATGGCAAACATGACAGTACTGTCATATATGAAAAGACTGTATATAGTGTAAAAAATGCCACATCAACATGGAGGCCAAATATTTTCTGTAGTACGTTTTTACTTTTTCCTTATTTTGCGAACAGAGCAAGCTTTTTACAAGTTATGGAAATAGTAGCTTATGTATCTGTTTATGTTCATTAAATTCAGATTTACCAATAATTCAGACATTTGTCTTTTTTCTTTCTAGCTGAACTAATGTGTAAAACCCTAAATACTGCAGAGCACCAGTTTAAGCACATACGTCTGCAGCCTTACCAGCCATACTCACCTTTGATCCAGAGCTATTTTCAAACGGAAGAGCCGTTTCTTTTTGTTACAACCATTAAACATCTGGCTAGTGCACAACATCGAACAACTTAAAAATGGCTGCTGACAGCATTAAGGTGTAGTCCAAATGTTTATGAGGGGAAAAGCAGTGCATGGGGATGTTGTAGAATGGATCAGCCATTTAATTTCAAGTGTCTTCCCTCTAAAGCACAAATAAAAAAAATGTTTTCCAGTGTTCCTATTGCAGTTTTTCTCATAAAATGTTATATGTAACTAATTTAGCTGTACCTCTGTAAATCAGTGCTAGAACAGGCTAATCATTGACTCAAGTTGGCCAAAAGCCAGGACACTTGGGCCAGGTAAGTCATCTATTATTATTATTATTATTTGTATATGATGCCTAAATACCAGTAAATCTTTCTGCAATGTAGCATCTTTCTGAGAGGGGGAAAAACAATATTTGATGAACCATTTGGATTTATTTCTTGTTCATGTACACTTTAGCATCTTTCATCTAAGTTTTAATACTACAATCCACCAAAATCAAAAAGGTAAACAATAAATGATCCAGAAAAAAAATAAGTTAATATAAAAAACTGGATACCAATGGAAATGGCTTAGTGTTACTAAAATGACCTGTTTTTTGTTTGATTAAAGTTTCTCATGAACGTTGCAGTTTTTTTTTTTTTTGTCTGGCACTATAACTCTCTATACACTACATGACACTTAATTTTGCTGCATGATCATCTATCTAAAAACTCTAATCACAATATAATATAGCAATGATTATTTTTTAAAGTAAAACTGATCTGATTTGATCATAATGAGATGAAACAATAAGGTTTCATTTAAAAGCACAAACAAGTTATACTGCATGCATAACATCATAATAGTAGATTTTCTTAGGGACATATAGAAAATGCTGTCCCGTCACACACGTGATGCTGCAAAAGACATTAAAGTAATATGTTCAAACATCTGTGTAAAAAACAATGTTAAAGCAATGAAAAGGTAGTGCAGTGGAGTTTCTCTTATACTGCTACATGAGATTCCTACATTCAAAACTGTGTTAAACATTAAGAATGCCTGTAAAAAAAAAAAAAGAAAGAAAGAAAAGTGCTTGACCTTGATTAGTGACCACAAGACTACAATATCACTTTATTCTTGTCCCTGTTTTAAAATGACTACTGGTTGTAATAATGGTGTCTGAACTGATTAAAAGGTTGTTAGTCGACTCCTTTTGCTTTCAGTTCATCTTGTACTCGTTTCAGGTAATCTGGATCTGGGTAACCATAACTGCAAAGAAGAAAACATAATTACGACACTTATGAGAACTACTGTATATTAAACACTGCTAAAAATAAAAGGGCTTGTCTCAGAGAAGGCAACCACCCAAAAATGATGACACCACCCAAACTGTGTACTCACGAGGTTGGCCCACCATAACGAGACGTCTTATGGTGAATGTCATTCCAGGTCACCACATTGTTGTGTCCAGTGGTAGATGAGCGTCCGATGGTGAAAGTGAGCCGCTGGTCGAATGCCCTCTGCAGAAGCTTCAGTACCTTATTCCCCTCTGCTGAGTCAGGGAGGTAAGCTATGCGGGACACACCCTGGTACGGCATGCCTGGGTTTGGGTGTTCATCCTGCAGAGTATGAGGTAATCAAAAGGCAACATTTCAACTGTGTAACTGATTGTTGTCATAACGAACAGCTTAAAGCAAATGAATATCTTGCATGTCATTGCATTTGTACTCACCCCCTGATATCCACTTGGTATATGGTAGTTAATTATTATTGTACCATATCTTTCATATCCAGGGAGAGAGGATCTGTCCGATGAGAC
Organism: Carassius auratus; assembly: GCF_003368295.1. NCBI lineage: Eukaryota > Metazoa > Chordata > Actinopteri > Cypriniformes > Cyprinidae > Carassius > Carassius auratus. The sequence goes on along the minus strand of NW_020523454.1, from coordinate 16,019 downwards.
AGTCATGGTTCCTCCTTTTGGTTGCGTCCCTGTAAGACTGCCGTATATCTCTCCACATATCGGACAAGTTGGCTTCACATGGAAAGCTCTCTCCAAACAGTCTTTACAAAATCTGTGTTTACATTTAGGCAAGACTGTGGATTCAGATATCTTGATTGTTTCCAAACAAATTGGACACGTCTCATCTTTGGCTTGGTCTATTGATGTCTGTTGTTTCACAGGTTGCGTGTAAGGTGTGTCATTGACTTTTGTTTTATTTGGGGTTTGGTAGTGTGAATATGTCCGTGTACTGCCATTGGGAAATGTGTCAAATCTTTCAAGGCTTATGAAGTTGCCAGTCAGTTGCAATCGCCTTTCATCTTTACGAGTGATTTGGAGTTCTGGAAATTCTGCTTGGCAACGCGCAACAAGTCCTCGACTGTAATCGTATGTCCTAGTTTGCAGCCCCGTTGCAATCTTTTGATACAATGTTATAAACTGTTCTCGTGCAAACTGAGCGTGAACGCGCTTACCAGACGGAGATATGAAGGTCACGTATCTATCATCTCGCTTCATGAGAACTGCATTCCTTTTTTCAATTATGTCAAGTTCCTTGTGTTTCATTTCTTCAATGTAATCCATAACAATGCCATCAACCTCAACTTGTTCAACTACTAAAGAGTTACTTTGAGCTGGTCTCTCCTCTTTTCTGAGATCCCTACTTCCATCACGTGTTATTTGCACAATTGTACTCCTGTACATATCTTCAGCCTCTCGAAACGAGCCGCTGGCAACACCATACGCGTCTTCAGATTTGTGTTTAGTAGTCTTGCTTTTGCTTGCAACTGAATTTGGCGGGTGCAGTATCACTGCAGTGAATATCTGCAATGAATTTGAAAATAACAATCATAGCTGATTTATTTACATGGTATCTGCATTGGTTTTAAAATCAGGACTTTTTTTAAGAACTGACTGACGTCACGCTTACGTCTAAAGACACTAATAAACAGTACACATTTTAAGTAACTGGAGTCGTGACATGAAATCCTTAACTGATAAATAATATCGTCGACAGGGTTTTAGCATGACTGTTAGCAAACTCACCTGTGGCAGGCTCGTCATCTCGATCTCCACTGATGGCGTCGTTCAGTTGTCAGGGAAATCTAAACAAAGCGGGAACGAAACGAGCTAAGAGCTAGTGTAAACGTCAATAAGTTTGTTTCAGTAAAACGATAAAGTTATGCATTGTTTTCTAAAGAGTAACGTTAGTAACAAGTTGAAGCGCTTTTCGTTTCGTCCAATATATAATCACAGTGTCCCCAGGACACTGTTGACACTTTTTGAATACACACTGCAGTTTGTTTCACTTTTTCAAGCAGGAAGTCATTATCGGGTTGCCAGGTCCTAGTAAAAAACAGTCCAAGGCCTCCTCAAAACCCGCCCCAAAGGAATATAACACTAGCCTGTTTTCCTCCGTCCAGAGTTAACACATGCGGTGTCAAAAACAATATTTTGCAGTTAGTTTTTAATTACAAAGATACGGTTTTAAACTATTTTTGTAAAAAATTAAGTAGGTAATTCTACCCACTTAACAGAATAATCTAAAAGACCAGTTAATGTATACGAGTATCGTTATCGAAATTAGTCATTTAGAAAATCGTCCATACTGATTGTAATAATATCAAAAGAGCAGCAGCCTGCTTTGAATAAAGTAAACAGTTGTATGTATGCATTATTCGTCGAGTAGACGACACCCTCACTTATGATAACGTAGAAAAACATTTACACCACAAGAGGGAGTTAGAGGTCCATTCAGGTAAAAAGACCTTGTTTCACCAAGAATAATATAAATTACACACGTCCCGCTCTCGGTCCTCTCTTGTGAACTAGAGCAACACAAGCCTATTTCTGCGCACGAGTTAAATTATGCATATACATTTATGTCAAAAGAGATTACTATATGCTTGGTCATCTGACAATATTTATTCCTGTCAAATTTCGCTCACCTGTGATGGACTGGCCATCTGTCTGGGGTGTCCTGCGACCCTATGGAGGACAAGCAGTCTAGAGAATAGATGGATGGATGGATACCACTATCCATCATCACTTTTACCCCAAGCCCATTCACATTTTATTTTAAAAGGGTCCTATTATTTCCCTTTTGACAAGATGTAAAATAAGTCTCAGGTGTCCCCGGAATGTCTATAAAGATAATTTATTATTTGGTGCTGTAAATAAAAACCCTTTCTTGGGCAGAAGCAAACATTTTAAAAAGAGAACTGCTGAATTTAATGATCAGTTCTGTCAATGATTAACAGGATGTGTAATCTTCCCTTAAAATAATTGTCATCATGTCCCTTTAGGTTGTGCAAACCAGCTAAATGTCCACTTAGCTCACCATCCACAAAAAAAAAAAAAAAAACTTAGTCAGAGCTGCTGTAAAAACAAAATGTACTTGAGCATGATGCAGATACATAATATAGAGAATATGACATCATTAAACCATTCAACAGCATTACCACCACCACACACCCACCGGAAGCCCACAAACACATTGCCAGAGACCCCTCCCCCTCAAAGATATATCATTAGGGACTCATCAGAGAGGAAAACATCTTCAGAGAGGTCCAGCAGCTAGCATCAAGGCATCACTGCACAAGAACACCACAAAAGACCCCAAAACCTAAATAATCAGTCCTTTTAAGTATAAAGACTAAAACCCAGCATTAAACAGACGTTGAAAAAAAATCCAAATTAATTTTTTTTTAATAATGGGTTTTTAGTCACTTCTTTTCCAAATCAGCTAAATGTAAATTTTCTTGAGGGCTATAAATAATAAACCGTCCAGAGAGGTGACTTGTTCAGACCAGCAGACTACTGCACACTTTTAGACGATGTTCAACATAAGTACAATAGATGGCAGTAGAGTAGTTCACAATAACTTAACAAGGCAGCCTCTGTTTACTTGATCGCTAGATGGCAGAAGAGTTCATGCTTGGGTCTAACTAATAACACCAATCTTCTTTTTAGTAATAAGGTTGCAGTTAGACTTACATTTCGACAACACACATCAAGCAAATTCATGCCAAAATCGATTGTTACAACACCTTCTCTTAATGTTTTGCCTTTATGACCAGGGGGGAATATAGCACTTTGCCTACTACACGACACGCAGACACAACTGTCACCCAAAACCCACATTTCTTCTGCACCGAGTCATTGCTGTTTGCGTTCATTTACATTAAACTTAAGGCTGTAAATGGGCAGAGGAAAAAATATTTCGAGTTAAATGTTTTGTTTTTAAGTTAGCTGTTGGTGGCTTTGCACGTCTGGCTAACATGAAATTCTTAAAGGGGACCCTAATTGGAGTGAGACTTCACCATTGAGATGCTCCTGTCGGATATCACACAATCGGCCACCTGCACATGACACAAATTATGTGTCCGTACAAGACGACTTGTCAACGACTCTTTGGGACATTTGTGAAAACAGGAGGACAGCCAGCCAAACCGACTCCCGTTTATCACAGTATGTATGCTTGCCTCCAGAGAAAGTAGATATTTTAATCTATTTATTAGTTGGGGACCTTTTCATTTCTTCATCTTGTATTATTCTTTGAGATTTTGTTATCTTATTATTTTATTATTATTATTATTATTATTATTATTTCATTTTTAGTTAAGACGCTGTTTTAGTTTTTTTCTTTTTTTCGTATTCACTTCAATGTTAGGATACGCACGAAACTTTTAAAATTACTTTACCAGAGTGCTTCATTTGTTTTGATATTATTGCAAAAAAATATAAAATAAATAAAAAAATGTTTGTCCAGGGTATGTAAAGAAGAAAAAAGAGTTGTGCATTTCCCACGCACTCTGAAATAGTGATAGCATCTGTAAGATAGGAAGCCTATATTTGGACAGGGCAGGCGTCTATTTACACATAACGGGTTTGATAATAGGAGTTTTTTTTTCCCTTTAGAATTTCCAGAAGAAAAAATCGTTTTTAATAAAAACATTTAATTCAGTCATTTTTTTGAACATAAAGCAGGCACGTTTATATTGAGAGCGCGCGATTAGACTTAGGTTACAACAGGGTGAAATAGTGTTGTGAGGAATAAAATATACTATTTTTATAAGTTAGCGGGACACTTAAAAGACAATTTATATTAAGGTTGATGCGGTCAGAATGGCTATTTAATGAATAACACGTAGCCTATAATGTGCATATCAGCTAGTATTTTGTAGCGCTCATTTGAGTTAAAATCTTGAAGTATAGGTTAGCCTAGCCTACTACTAGCCTAATATAACAAGTAACTTTTGTTAGTTAAATACTATTAAATAATAAACTTAACAGAATCATATTAGCTTATTAATAATATTAAGAAATAGCTAATATTAGCTGTTGTTAATCTATTAAAAGCAAAACCACCAATGATATCGACTACATAGGCTATATTTCGCGGATTTAGAATTATTCTATTAAGAATAGTTTTTGTAGACTGTTCGCATAACAAAATGAAGGTGTACATTTTCTTTTCCATTTGAACCATTATTTACATTTCGTCTTGACATGCTGGCAGATTTATGTTTCACTCTTATCGATTTGCGCAAAATGCTGGAAATCACTGCGTTGCTAAAAAGACGCTGAGTCTGCAAACGCATGTCTCACAGCGGAAAATATCAAGCAATGCCCCGGTCCAAGCATCACTGCCAGTCCTCAGATAGCACGGATCCCAAAAAAGGCCACCAGTGTGGATTTAATGGCAGTGAAAGTATTATGTGGAATCGGATTGAGGGAGATCTAGACATCTGTCAAAGGCAGCCAATAGAATGTACATTAGTAATATTGAACCAAGAAAGACGTCGGCAGATCGGGGAGGATTAAGTAGGCTACAATTCATAATCTGATCACGAAAACTCGGCTGCTTGAAAGCATCCAGGCGGCCACAATGCATATGACAAAAGGGGCACACATCAAGATGCCCTTCTGCGTTAGATTCACAATCCAACCTGAATGTTATCACGGACTATATAGCCCATCAGACTGTCGCCTAGCCTAATTCCTTCAACCATTTTCTGTTCGGAAATTACGCAGGCTAAAATTAAGATAGCCTACTTTTGATGCATGCATAGTTGAATGCTCTTTTTAAAAGAACACTATATTAAAGAAAAAAAAAATTCTCAACACTAATATTTTTACCTACATATATATATTCTCAACACTAATATTTTTACCTACATATATATATATATATATATATATATATATATATATATATATATAGGCACCGGCGGCGCCAGGGGGGGTCTTGGGGGGTCTCAAGACCCTGCCAAAAAATGCCTTGACCCCCCATTTGACCCCCCAGCCTCTTCCTGATTAAAAAATATATATATTCGGGATAAAGATCCAAAAATGTTTCTCTTCAAACTACGCAGAACATAATAAACAATAATTATTTCGACATTTATTCATACACTGAACCGAGAACCGTTTCTGTCGGACGCGTCCGATTCGAGAACCGATGAGCTGATGATAACTGCGCATGCGTGATTCAGTGTGAAGCAGACTGACACAGAGCGCATCTGAACCGAACTGATTCTTTTGGTGATTGATTCTGAACTGATTCTGTGCTAATGTTATAAGCGCGGGTAAACCAAAGGCTTGAATGAAGGGCAATCATCGCCAATGACGGCATTACATCGAGCGCAAAAGAACCGGTGAACCATTTTTTTTTTCAGCTGGTTTATTTGATCGAATTGTCCGAAAGAACCGGTTCATTTGAGCACCTGCTCCTTTGCCCCTTAAGTGCCCTTTTGTCAAAGCAAAATTTCATCAATTTTTTTTTGTAATAACATAAACTTTTGTGAATGCCTGCCCACGCCCAATCATAATATTAGTACAATTTATTAATAATAATTTAGCCGTTAATAAAATGACCAACATGATGACCTTTCACCTGACAACGACCTCATCCAACCGGGAAGATTCCTCATGCTGCACGCGCATTTTTTAATTGCTAGAGGATATTTTCAACATCGTGGCAGCTGGTAAGTGGTGTTTCATTCTCAGCGAAGTGATTTTGGTGTTTATTTACTTATTATTATTTTACAAGAACGATGTGATGTGAGAACATGCAGATACGTTGTTTATATTGCTGTGTGTAGCCTGTAGTGTAGAAGTAACACTAGCGTGCTGTTTGAGGGAGAAAAGTTTCACAGGCATCGAGGGGTCTTTTTTATGTTATTTGAATAAACTTTTATTATATTACAGTACTTATTTATTTTTAACACGTAAAAATAATTATCACAACACTGGTAAGGCTTATTCAGATTTTCTCATTCTCTGAATTATCATTATAAAAATAAAAACAATTCAGATTTTAAATGTGATGCAAATATTTTTTCTACAATAGCAACAGTGTTTACAACAGCAAGACCACTTTAGCCTGTAAACTCAATAATATCTATCTGGAAATAAATGTAAAAATATCAATGTCAATAAAAACGCATAATATACCTGACATGAAAGTGCAGTGTGAAGGATATGAATAACAAATGTAGCCTGTCATTTGTTTACATTGCAAAGGTGTTTTTGTTGTTTAGTAGCAGAAATATGCAGTTATTAGCCATGTCCACTGTATTTTTTGTTGGTTTTCATGAGACCCCCTTGAAAAGACCAGGACCCCCCCATTGCCCCCCCAATCAAAATTGTCTGGAGCCGCCACTGTATATAGGCCTATAATATTAATATATATATATATTTTATTTATTTAACCTATTTCTATATTTTTTTATTAGGCTATTATGCTACGTGTTGTATTAATTGCATCAAAATATTAAATAATTATTGACACTGAAACTAAAGTTGCCGTTATTTTAAATTTTTTGCAAATAAGTAACAGTATCTTCCTACAGAACGTCCACAATGACCTCCTGATGCCCATAGACCTCAAAGCAGACTAAATATTGGTGTCAGACAATGGACACTATAAGCAGGATAGACAACAGACAGCAGAAAGGGACAGCTAATCTGATCTAAATATGACAGGGGCAGTGGGGTGATGGGGTGGGGTTGGGTGGGGGTGGAGGGGGGCTTAATTATGTTGTTGTTTTGCCTTGCTGTTTTTTTTAAACCCTTTATATGAAAAAGAGGTCCATGAGAATAATAGAGATAATTATACATATTTATGTGTTTTTGGTTTTCTTTCTGAAGTCAGCCAAATACCCCCAACAACCCCCCCCCCCCCCCCCACGCACACTCTATTATTAAAGATGCTTCTACTTTGTCCAAAACATGAGAATTTATGCATTTTTGGTCCATGTTAGAAGCTACAGGAGCTTGCTTAGTAGGAGTTATTTGTGACTAGGCATCTGGTTCTTAATGATCACAAACACTTAACAATTAAGTAATGTAAAGAAAACTGTTTTTGAAGCACCAGATTCCTGCTAGCGTTGTGACCAATAGCTAATAGAAATGTATGAAACACATGCTTGTTTACATATTTGTTTTCCTTTTTTCTTAAGAAATCATAATCAACCACCCACTATTATGCATTACAGAATAACTACAGAATAATTACCATCCCTATTATCATTAGCATCTGAGATATGTGTTTTCCTCTTTAAATCTGGATGTGCCATTTGTCCAAACGTTCTACATGTTCAGATTCAGATCACAGTCGTGAGGAATTTATAGATTATGCTGTACATTTTTAAGCCGACGATGACTCCAAATGTGTGCGCTGTAAGAGCTGCTTAATGTACATACAAACAAGGCAAACATTGAAGACTCAACTGAATCCCATATATTAAACTGAGATGGATACTTTAGAAAACTAAAGAAGAGATCCAAAGCCTATTAAATCTAAGAGGAGTAGCCTTGAGCTTAGGTGAATCCATCTATATGATTGTTACCTTGGGAATGGTCTGAAACATTGTTCAGTGACAGGAGACGTACCACGTAGAAGCCATTTTCACTGTCAGCCTGTAATGTGACTGCCAGGCTTAGCATTGCTATCTCTCTATTTTAGAGTGTCTATATAATTTGATCCTCAAAGATTAAATACAGTAGATTCCCATGATTTCCATACTTGAAACACCTTGTATAAGAATCTTACATTTTCAACCTTTTCCTTTTATGTGTCAAATTACAATGCAAATAGTGACAGTTTCTTAAAGCCAATAAAATGAATAGAAGATGCGTGTGTCTGGGAAAGAGAGAAAAAAATTGCAGTGGGTTTGAACGTTGCTAACCTCAGAATGACCCCTGAGTCTGTACAATATCCCCACACCTCTCAGAGCACTTGGTCTTCAGAGAAGCTTATATGTGGTTACGTGCTTCCATCTATACAGAAAAGCATCTCACACAATGGGGCTTAACAAAATATGGTCATCACTGAATGATGAAGTCACATGCACGCAAACATCCAAAATATCTCCTCCCTCCAAAACAGGACAAACATATTATTGTTGATAATAAAAAATAAAAAAAACTGAATGAGATATAGCACATTGAAAGTATTTTTTAAAACAATTTTTTTTTTTTTTACCTCAGTATAAATAAAACAATACATTGTATTATAAACTAAAGGGAGACATTGCTTAATGAGAAAGTCATCTCCGGAAATTTGGGTCTCAATTATGTCAGACAAAGCAGACTTTAGCGAACATGTCTCTTAAGAGTCAGAGAAAAAGGCTAATCCTTCTCCTCTGGATAATTAGTTGACTTGATTATTTTTCATGCAGATTAATTGATTGCACTTGAGGCTAAATAAATAAATAACATTAGACCCTACAACTTATTTTTTAGTTGACTAAATGATTTAGGGGAGAATGTTTATGCTTTTATTAAAAGCTCTCTGTTAATTAGTGATTATGGCTCTTTGATTATGCAAATGAGTTAAATGTTGTTATTAATCTTATTAAATACATGCATATATATATATATAAACTCCATATATATATATATATATATATGTACACAGGACAAATCTGCAATTCAAATATGCGTTAAATGGAAATGATCACAAATGTAAATCTCAAAGTTCAACAAAGTTGTGCAGTTTCTTTGAAATTTAGTTCAAATGAGCTCATTCAAAACTCAAAATATGAGAATAACACTAAAAGGTTATGGTCCTTGAGTGTCCGGTGTGCCTTAATCTTATGCATTTGCATTTGTCGAGAGCGTTTCTCCCATTTGATTCAAAATCAGACCATCAGTCTAAGTAGAAAATTCAAAGTGGTAATGACTGATGCAGTTGGAAATGGTGTTTGGTTAATGCAGAACCGCTATTACTGCTGGGGTAATTATGTATATGTGCACAGGACTGTTGAATCTGAAATGTCAAATGGAACACTGAATGTGCTGGGCTTTTACTGATAGGTTCTTAATATCTTACACTTCTACTCACTTACTGTGGACATCTGTCTTTTATATCTATATCATTACATCAATAATAGTGGCTGTTTCTTAAAATAAATGCACAATTTCTATGTGATATTTTACATTATTTTTTTATTTTATTATTATTTTATTTTATCTACATTTGAAACTAATTTAATGAAATATTCTAACATTTTGCATTGCTCTTTAACAAATGAAGACAAATGTTTATTTGAAGGGGTCTGCATTACAGAAATGCCACCCTGTTGCAAAGGTAATTTTTTTTTTTTTACTAAAAAACATATGTACAGTTTTGCTTTATATGTCTTACATATCCATAACAAACAATAGAATTAAGGTTATATTAGACTAATGGATGGCAATACATTAAATCAGGCGAGTATGCTGCTGTCTATTCTCAAAGCCATGTCAACCAGCAGATGAAAGCAACAGCTGGATGTGAGACATAACAACTGGTCAGAAGAGGAGTGATGGGAATGAACACTGTCTTGATCCCATATGGATGGGTGGGGGTTTGAAGGTGGTCTAGAGCTGGGCAGTCCTTCTCGATTTAGAAACCTTTTAAATACATGTACTTGCACAAAAAGCAAATAAGGTTCTATTACAGGTGTTTTATTTTACACAACACCATAAACAAAATCTTTCAGCTTACTCCAAACTCATTCAGAATAGTCAAAACCATACCTAAAATTGAAATTGTGTCATTATTTACTTACCCTTATGCTGTTCCACACGTTTTATTTATTTCTAAGGAACACAAAAAGAAATGCTTGGAAGCACCTTCGTATTTCAAGTCTTATAAAGCAATAGGATATCTTTGTAATACTTGTAATTTTCTTTCTTTCCTTTTAAAAAAAAATCAAAATCACTATAATATGGGGTTAGGATGAAGGTAAGGGTGAATAAATCAATAACAGAATGCTTCTTTTTGGCAGAAATCTTAAGAGACAATGAAATCCTGATATATTAGTCAATCTTTAATCTATGTCCAGTAACTTGGTGCCTGGTAAATGTTCTTGTCCAAGCGCAGTCTGATAAAGAACAGACATCCTCCTGTTAGGAAAAAAGGACTTGCTCCTCACCCTTGGCTTCTAACGCCATGTTAGAAAAACTTGAAGCAATTGCATTAAGGTGCTGAAATGACATGCTGACAAATGTTATGTTTAGACTAATAGTTAAGACGGTCTGTAAGAGGAGCTGTGCTTGTCCCTCTGAGTATGCTGGAGACAAATTTACAAATGGACTTACCCCCGATGACAGCTTTTAAGTAAAGGCTACATCAGTAAGACTGCAGATAGTCTCCATAGTAACTTCCACAAATGAAACCCCTGAAAACAGTGAAAGATTACTGGGGCCTCTTCTTCTCTTTCTGCTTCTGAAGTGAATGGAATTAACGATGGAAAGTCTAGAGAAACTAGTCCCATTCTCTCTATAGTGGTTTATAAAATGGTTTAGCACAACATGAAGGATCCCTGTGTGTTTAAGACTGCTTGCTTTCAGGATTGAACAGCATGGATTGAAAAATATGGAACTATGGTGAGCAATAGTTTCTTTTGAAGGTGATCTGAATTATACTAATCAATAATATGAAATCTAATTGTAGGGTGCATTTATAAATACTATATATATATATATATATATATATATACACATATATAGTGTACAGTTGTTATTTTCCCTCTTTTGTTGCAGATTAAACATTTCTTGAAAGTACTGCATATGTTTGCTGCCTACACTTGCATTTGATGAGAATTTTATTATTTGAAAGTTTTTTTTTATTTTTTTTATATGAAACAGCATATATTAAATAGAAATACTGTAGAAAGATGGAAGAAAACCAACTTTTCACCAGTTATATGACTCCTTTTACAGTTAGCTTTAAGTCTATTATTACTGTAAGAGGAACGTCTTCTGTGTGTGATGCATGAAGCATTAAATCAGGGATACTGTGTGCATGTTAAATCCTTTCTAACAGTTGCTGGTATTAAAAAACTGACACGTTTACTGTACAAATGCATGGATGAATATATAACCTTGGGGGAAAAAAAAAGTTTCAAAAAAGTTTCAAGGTGCAGCCGAAGAGAGTTACTAATGCTGCAGCTGAAGGTTTTTTATTTTTATTTTTATCCATAAGTGGGCTTCCTGCCATGCAGAGACCCTTGGTTGTCTGTCACGTCTCATCAACACAAACTAAAAAAGAGACTGACATGTCCCTGACCACTCATTCAGCTCTATAAATATCTAAAAATAATAGTGTTTTTTGTGTTCATTTTGCATATGGGATGTATATATGGTCGATGAAGTCATATTGTTTTAGAGATAGGAAATCAGCCTTGTTAAAGGGTCATGAATTGCCTTTTTATTTATATTTTTTTTTACATAAACATAATTTAGAAGTAATAAGCTATTTTCTGTTCTGTTTTAACCCCCTCATCAAAACTCTACGTTTAAATAGGCGTGGCAGATTGTAGACTGCTATGATAAGCTAATAGTTGTGTATGTTTGACAGTGTATTGCTCAAACAGTCATGGTCAAAAGTTTTGGTAGTGACATAAATTTTGTGTTTTGCAAATGTTTCTGCTTAAGCTAGGTTTGCTCTGATTGGCCAGCTATCCAGTGCTTTGTGATTGGCCAGCTCTCCATATTTTCCATGTTTCTCTTTGTTAACACACCTAATTCAGATAATCAGCTCGTTAGAAGTGAGTTTCGTGCACAAACTGTGTTCCCATTGACATGGTCCCTACACAGTGTTCATTGCTCCCTACTCCCTGAGCAGGGGAAATCTGTTGAAGTTTGCCTCATTCGGAACATTCATTCACGGATTTGTCCTGCACATTGACACTTCAATGCACTTTAAATGGAACATATATGTTCACTTTAACCTGGAATCATGGCAGAATATCCTGTGATGTCCACTTTGCAGGGCACTTGCGTTCAAATAGAACAAACATCTGAAACCATAAAAGAAACATACAAAATGTGTAGAGCAGGGGGCGAGAGGACAATGTGGGGGCAACTCTTGAGAACTAATAAGGCAAGAATGGATCGTCATCAGTCAGGATTTGGCCTAGAAGCTAATATCCAGCATGCCAGAGCTAATTGCAGAGGTTATGAAGAACAAGGGTCAACACTGTACATATTACCTTAATATATATATATATATTTGCCAATAAAAGCCTTTAAAACCTATGATAAGCTTATCTTTGTTTTTCAGTATAGTAAACGTGGAAAAATAATCTACAAATACTGAAGCAGCAGAATTTGCAAAACAGAATTTATGTCACTACCAAAACTTTTGACCATGACTGTAGCTTGACACTGCTCTGATTTAGGTAAAAAAGGCATAAATAACTCAATACATATCAAACGATCTATCTAAGAAGAGACGAAGCAATAGCTGTATTGCCAGATAGAAATATAGTCAGCACAGCATCAGCTTTTAGTTTGAATCTTTTTGAAAATCCCGTGTTGAATTATGCCTTGTTTGTAAATGAATCCGTGGTAAAATAAAGTGAAAAAGGGACCAAGTTCTTACTGACGCAGTCTGAATCTTTATTGAAAATAAAGTTAATTCCCGCATTCCTAACATTGGGATTAGAAGAAAGGCAACGCAAACACTGTTTTTCCACAACTTGCCACTGCATCTTAATTGTTTGGTTTCTGTGTAGGCCTGCAACTTCACCTCTCTTGTAAACACAAATTGCAAAAGAGTAGAACCTTCCGAAAGCTGTCATTTTGGCAGACTGCCTTCAATATAACCTGTTTTTATACTAATGACAAAGTTTTGAGCTCTGAAACATACAGGATGTTTTATAGCACAATGACCTCTTATACAATATCTCAAAAGATTAAGGAAATTTTGATTTCTCAGTTCATGACCCCTTTAAATTCCTATTAACAGAAAGAAAAAAATTCATACCATTTTTAAGTTATATTTACATGAGAAAAAAAAAAAACCTCACCAGAGCATATAATAGAATAACCTCATGAAAGATCATGGTTTTTAATTAATAAAATTTGATTCATAATTAACAGCAGCATGCCTGAAGCAGGTGAACAACATTGAACAGAAACCGTTATACATGCATCAAACATTCATGCCAGTCAAAAATTCTAAATCCATTAGCAACCTCGTGGCCCACTACATAATGAAAACACACGCTCACTTTTACCAGAGTCAGATAAAAACACCACTTCAAGTCTCTTGGGACAAGAAGAGCCATTTCATGTCTGCATGAAAAGCAGCATTGTGGACACTGGAAATTATTCTTTAATTAGGAGATATTATGTGTGCTACATATTGAGATATCTCCACAAGCACCATTGTGGATGGGTGTAAACCAAACTGTGCTTGAGTGAGCGCATTGCAATTACTGGTGAAGGTTAGGTGTAGCAATGGGGGGTCAGCATCATGGCTGGCTTTCTTTTCATACCAGCAACTTTAGATGAACTGTTGCCATGATCTGAATTGCAATTAAAAGCAATACCTTAAATCACAATTTTTAATTCCTCTGCTGGCACAAAAGCTATGCAGTTGTTGTGCTATTATGCGTTAAATTGTTTTAGAATATCATTATGAAGTTCCCTCGACTATTAGAAGTACTTCACAGGACATGAATCTTCTTGTAACACAATCAATTTGTTTCATGCAGGAAGAAAGTGAACACGCTCGGAGTCCCTCAAGGTGCTAACTGAACACAAGTCTTTTCCAGGGCAGCATCTGGGAGACTCCGTATCCAGCATTTGTGACACGCTGTTGCCCATGGCTGCCTTCAGCAGTGCTTCTTCAGGGATCCGAGCATGTTGAACAGTAGCTGGACAACCGCCCGGAATCTTCAGCCACGCACCGCCTGAAACTTAATGGTGACACGAGGAACGAGGCGTCCAGATGTGAACAGGGAATACCTCCGTGATACGGACAGCAATCCCACCTCCTGTGAGTGTTGTACGAGTATATGTGCATGTGTTAGCAGGGGTATGTGGCAGAACTTAGGGAGCGATGACTGCTTGAGTTAATTTCTCTTACTTTTTTTGCTATTGTTTTGCCAGATGACAGTTTCATACCATCTGCTTCCTTTCCCCTGCTAATAAGTTTTCCAGCCAGCTGAGTGCCCAATCAATTATTTAGTGTGGCGGGCCGCTGTCAGATCACATCCGCGCTTCCATGTCCATCTCCATCTCATCGAGATGCTGCACTGAAGTGCTCGCAAGAACTTTCAAGGATGATTTCATATTGGATCCACCAAGTTGGATTTTAAAACCAAATGGATACAAAGTTTTCTTGGTTTACCGAAATAAAAACAATCCCCCATGGGAAGGCTGATCATTTCTTTCAATGTCTATAAATTGTTGTAAATTGCTGAGGAATATATAGTACATGGTCAGTATTTTTTTTTAGCAATCAGAACAATATAGATTAATTGTATCATGAAAACAACAAAAATAAAACATATTTCTCTTACGGTCTCTCATCCTATTTTTTTTTTTTAATTGCTTGGGGTAACTATCATATATTTTATTTAATATTCAGGCGATATACAAATATATACATATATTTTTATACATACAATTACAGTATTCATAAGCTAAGCATATGTATTCTACAAATCATAAGCAAATAATAAAACACCAATAAGTCATTTGACTGTTCTGTAGACAGAACTTACTGATTGTCTTCATTCATCTTTTTCCCGTCATATATCTTAGATGAGCTGCAAAGACATTTTACAATTCATTAACAACTTTAACAACATTAAACAGATGCTGAGTAGTTCAGATGCATGCAAATATGAATTTAAAATATGTAAATATTGTGTAATATTAGTACTACTCGAAATAATGTTTTTTTTATACTTTAATGTAGCTTAAACTGTTATTCATTTGATGATAAAGCTGAATTTTTGGCAGTTTTGTGGAACCTGTTATACTTTTAAAAAATAGAATTCTTTGATGAATAGAAATTTCAAAAGAAAAGTCTTTATTTGAAACAGAAATCTTTTGCAACATTGAAAACATCTGTACTGTCATTTTTGATAAATTTCAATAAAAATTAAGTAGCTTGAAAACACTTTTTTAAATATTCTAACAAGCTTTATAAATATAATGATTAATAAATAACTTTCATTTCTAAGTTAGAAAGCATTATACAATGGTCTGTATTCAATAGTGCTCTTTATTTTGAATCGCGATTAATTGCATCCAAGATAAAACGTTTTTGTTTACATTATACATGTATATGTAGCATGTATATTTATTATATGTGTATAAACACACACAAACAGTATATATTTTGAAAATATTTAAGTTTCTACATTTATATATTCCCCAGACAGTAACATGCTGGTCCAGATTTATTTAATATATAAATGTATATATTTATTTTTAATATATATATATATATATATATGCATGTGTTTGTATTCATTTATACATAATAAATATACACAGTACTGTATTTTCGATGCGATTATTTGCGATTAATCGTTTGACAGCACTATTTTTATTATGAAATATCAGTCTATTCAAATGTGTACTTATAAATCTATTAACCAGTTTTATATTTATATTTTTTGTAAATGTTATTATTAAAAGTTCCCGATGTGTAACGGACATCTGTAGCAATTTGAAATAATCTCATT